>NC_064927.1:308594228-308897259 GCF_023897955.1 Schistocerca gregaria
TGGCAAAGCACCAAGATGCACTTCTCAGCCGTTGTCGAGAAAATTGACAGTTAAAAGAAACCGTTGCGGTGAAATACTATCTACGATTAATAATTTTCTACAGGTCGTGGCGTAGCAGTAAGCGCTCGGGTTCGTTATCCGAAGGTCGCCAGATCGAATTTCGCGCCATGCAGTTTTCTTTATTATTAGTTTTTTGTAATTGAAACATTAATGAATTGCTTATGAATGTTGGTAAAGGTGGATCGCTCTGCAATTGTACCACCTCCATTTTTCTGTTTGTTTAACAAGGTGTACCAAAGCTCTCACGTCCGCACTGATTTTCGACTATGTTATAAGTTGCCCTAGGTACCGCATCTACCTTCTTTCAAAGTTAGCAGGCAACTACGCTGTTATGCGGCGGCTCGTTTCGGCCCATTCAACATCTGTCCTTCAAGTGTAATGAGAGAGTAACGGAGTTTATATTTCATACCTGCCACAGCAAGTTTGTGTTCATGGGGTATCTATTCTAATTTGAACGTTTGACTTACGCTATACGTATTCGTTTCGGAATATCGTTTCTACGTCTTCCGTTAACTGTACGTGGTTAACATTATGAAGACAATTAATAACATTTGTGAAATACAACTTTGTTTGCGGAAAACATAATGATGTTCGAAGTCGCCAGTGTTTCCACAACAAACGACTTTCAACAACTTATATGCATAATTGTTGCACCTGATTACCGGGAATTATATATATATATATATATATATATATATATATATATATATATATATATATATATATATATAAAAATCAGTGCAGACGTGAGAGCTTTGGTACACCCTGTTAAACAAATGGAAAAATGGAAGCGATACAATTGGAGAGTGATCTGCTATCATCAAGATGCATAAGCAATTGATTAATAGTTTATATATGAATTACAAAAAACTGATAATAAAAAAAATTGCATGGCGCGAGATTTGATCCGGCGACCTTCGGATTATGAACCCAAATGCTTACCGCTGCACCACGACGCTGTAGAAAATTATTAATCATAGAGAGTATTTCACCGAAAATGTTACTTTTAACTGTCGATTTTCTCGACAACGGCTGAGAAGTGCCATTTGGTGCTTTGCCACATTACACCTCTGGCCATGAGCTTTTATTATGTGCAGTATGAATCGAATCTGAATTTCACAATTGGCGGCCTCCCCTTGTGAGAGTGAGATTGGTAGCTTCAGTCAATTCAAAGCAATACTTGACACGTGCTTTAAATGTGTAGCTTCTTAAAATTAGAAATAGTATGTTGGTCAATAGGCTAAAAAATCAGATGCCACACAAGCCTTGCTCAATCTCCACATCATATTTAACCTGCTCTTCTGGACTTTACACTTCTTGGATGCTAGTGGAGTTTCTGAAGGGTAAACAAGCAGTGGTTTAATTTTCAAATTGATGCTTGAATTGGCACAGAACAGTAATGTGAGATGGCTTTTTATTGACTTGTGACCGGGCAATGCATTCTCCTGTGTTGTTATAAATGTACACTTTGGCATATTTTTCCAGAATACACCCATCCCATCACAAAAACCAGTTGTGGGAGATAATCCTAAGAATCTATGAGCATCTTGATGTTGCTGATGAAGTTCTCTGCTGCCTTTGTTTCAGAGGTGGCTGATTCACCATGCCTCACAATTCTGTGGATGCCAGTTCTCTTAAACTTCTTCTTTTAAACCATCCAAGGCTTCCCTCGTACACTTTGGCCACTGATGATCCTGGCACTTTCTTAACGAGGTCAGTGAAAATCAGTCTCATATTCCCACAAATGATGTTCTTGTTAATAGTGTTGCCTTGCAATTGCTTTTCATTTATCCATATAAAGAGCAACCTTTCAACATTGGCCAGAATACAAAACCATTGTGTAGATACTCTTGACATTCCCTATGAAGCATCTGTCTCCATAATCTTGTACCTGTTCTTGAGGACAGTGCAAATAGTTGATGTACAATGATTGCAGGTTCATTCTAAATCAGCAATGCTCACACCAAGTTTGCATTTTTCAGATTTTACATTTGATACTAACGACATTGTACATATGCTGCTGCCGATAATGAAAGGTGTTCATATTGTTGAACATTTCCGCAGCCATGCACGTATGGCTCATGCCGTCACACTAAACTGTCGTCACTCATTATGCGAAACATCGCTCGTTAAGCAAGGTTCCACTGTACTACTAATTGAGAACCTACATCCTTCTGTTATGTAATCTGTTTGGGTGCCATACTGAAAATACCACATAATGAGACTGTAATAAATGTACTTTTACAAACACTCTGTTTAGCTGCAACCACTAAATTAGTGTTTACACAGAATAGCAACTTTTATGGAATTTTTCCTCTCTTTATACCATCTCCTCTGGGTAATTTGAAGACTGGGAGACACAACCACTGTTCTGATCTACCACTGCCTGGTCAGTCAAGAAAAGTAAACCCCAAGTTGCACTGAGCATGAATAGATGACATGTCATCTCTTTTGGCTTTTCAAAGAATCAGATTCGAGATTACAGTTACCTAAGGTTAACCAAGGATAAGTCAATGGATGAGTAGGTCACAAGTACTGTACAGGGGATCACACACTCTTATCAGAGTTACTGGTCATTACATTCATTGCTATTGTTTCAAATTTTGCCTGAGGCAGGAACATTTGCAGAAATGCACGATTATAGATGTCAAGAGCACCACATACTTAAGAAGCTGTGGAAGAATGTACATGAATGTTACAGAGGAGGATTGTCATATCAGCAGGCTGGTAGCCCACCAAGACAGAGCAATTTAAACTTTGATTAAAGTAACTTTGCAACTGACATTTCAGTGAGTTGTCTGGTATGGACCACATGCCAGCTCACTGTAGTATTTCCTCAAATGCCACATATATGCTGTGTAGCTTGTTTTACTCTCTGTGTGTCTGAGAAATCCTCATATCCTTATATCAAAACTGTGTACTGTATATCGGAGTAGTTACATATAAACAATTATGTATTGGCCTGTACAGAGTTATGCATCAATAAATAAGTTTTATTCCCTTTGAATTACAGAATAGCGTAGTTATTTTTCAGCAGGGCAGGTGAAATGTCAGTGACAGATATTTTGTTTAGGTACTCTGCTACAAAACCCTAAGGCGTTCTGCTAGTGTTCAATGATTGGTGTCATATTTCCACTCTCTTTGTATGTTACACGAAAACTACATAACATCACAACTATTACACTGAATATCCTTCTCTGTGTTATGAATTTTCTTATTCAATTTACGTGTGTGTGTGTGTGTGTGTGTGTGTGTGTGTGTGTGTGTGTGTGTGTGTGTGTGGGAGGGGGGTCCTTGCTGTTCAGCTTTACTTGTTAGCTTGTTTAATTTTTGTCTTCTTGTGCATTTTCTTATTCAATTTTCTTACAAGGAATTCATAGTAACTATTGTTTCATGCTGTTTGAGTTATTATGTCTAGTTCTTGCTATTGTTGTGCTTGTCTAGTGGCACTGTTTTTAATCTGTAGAGCATGAATCTGGGATGTGATTATTCATGAGACTATGGGCAGGTCGATGTCTGCTGTAGTCTTGTGTATGTTGTGACAGGAAATGCAAATAATGAATAAGTGTTGGCGATATTTCTTTGTAATAGTTTTATGTAAGAAGCCGAGATGTGATTATTCATGAGACTATGGGCAGTTTGATGTTTGGTGTAGTATTGTGTATGTTGCGATAGTTTTCCTGTAAATGATGAATATGTGTTGGCTAATTTCTTTGTAATAGCTTTATGTAAGAAGCTTATTTGTTCTGTATGCCCCTTTTCTATGGTCACTGTTATGGTTTTTTACACCGTGTATATATCAAGGTAGGTATGCCGAGGCACCTGGCATACCAGATTTGGCAATTACTCTTCAAAACAGTGGCAATAAGAATCAAAAACACTTTCTCAGACATCTTTTCTACAAATGATAGTATGTAACAAGGTTGCATTCTCTCTCCACTATTATTCAATGCATATAGTGAATACATTATGAGGTAGGTTCTTGAAGACTGATATGACAGCATCATTGTAGGTGACACAAAAATTATGAGTCTTAGGTATGCAGATGACACTCTGGTAACTGCCACAGTCAAACATCGACTGCAAATCATCATGTTAAGGTTGGCTGAATAAAGCAGACAATATGGTCTGGAAAGTAACAACTCAAAGACCAAAGTGGTGATAGTAGATCATCCTCATGACAACAGACCTGACATTGCAAGAACTGCTAGCTAAGAGGTCATCATTGATACAGGAGATTGCAGGCCTGAGATCTATAGCTGCATTTTGATTGTGAGAAAGTCTACAGCAAAACTTGCTTGCATCTTGAAGAACATCTCCATCAGTGCCAGGACAAAGTTCACCCTTGTCTGAACCCTAATCTTCCCTATATGACCTACACAGCAGAAACTTGAACAATGAAGATGATGGATCATTGCTGGATTGATGTTCTGAAAATATAGTTCTATGGAAGATTACTTCGAATACCATGGACTAATGAATAGATCCTGAGGTACCTTGGGATCAGAAGAAGACTCTCAGCTCCTGTCAACCAAAATCAGTTCAAATATTTGGGCCACATTGCCACAAGGCTAGTGTCAATGGAAAGAAGAGTCACTGTGGAAAAGTCAGTGGCCAAAGACCTAGAGGACATGCACCAGGAGCAGTGGACAGAACAGGGTAAGAGCCTGACTGGGAAGGGCTTGCAGCAAGCAAGTTAACACACCCAAGACAGAGCTTCGTGGGTGCAGGTCTTCAGAGGGCTTAGCATCTGATGTCACTACACCCTTGCTTAGGGTTTGACCAGAGAGAGAGAGAGAGAGAGAGAGAGAGAGAGAGAGAGAGATTAGAAGAGTAGAAAAAGTGGAGAGAGTCAGTGGGTGGGGGGAGTTTATATCTAGGAGTGGTCAGTCTGCCTTTGCTTCTGGTTCCTCTACCAAATAAGAGGATGCTCTTGCTTTCAGTGTGAAGGAGTATCATTGGTAATATATTTAATTTTGTGTTCTTGGGTGAAACTGTACAAGCTCTATCATGATGTATTTATGTGTGCTGGTGGACACACCCTCCATGAGGCCTCAGGACCTCTGCCAGTCAATCAATGACATTTGTATTGGCTTGGGTTGTTTAAATTGAGAACCATTCACCCATAGCCATAAACTGTTCAAATAAAGCGAAATCCTGTTAGGAAGCTACTCAATCCACATAGTTGTTTAATTCCCAGTGATTTTCTTGTGTTGTGAAGTGCAGTATATGTTTAGAACTGTGACAGGAATTATTGTGTTGCTGTGTATGTTAGTCCAAAATAGTCATCAGAGTGAAGGGAACATTGTTGATACTTGGGAACATAAACCTCTCTTACAATGATATACTTGTGTGCTATCTTACACACACACACACACACACACACACACACACACACACACACACACACAAGGTCGAAACCTTGAAATACAGGAAGAGAATGACTGTATTTGTGTTGACAACAAACATGCCTGAAGATTACGATTCTAATCAAGGAATATTACTATTAATGGAATAATTTATGCAAACTTCTCTAAGATTACTCCAAGCCCACCACAAAGTTTCCATACATTTCCAGTGTATCCAAGTTGGATACGGAAAACTTCACACAAGATGTACGCTGAGTAGTCATTCAATGAACAGACTGCAGTCACAATGTAGCCAACCTCATTGAACGAATGTATGTATTTCGGACAACAACCGGTGAAATTCAAATCAGTGTGTTTTCTTTGGTCTTAATGGCCGACATGACCTGAAACAAGAACTGTGGGAAACTGATAAGTTTAGTCAAATATGGAGATTTTGGCATTCTGGGAATAAAAAATATAACCGGGACACAGTTAGGAAACTATGGACTGAAAACTGCAGACGATCTATGGAGTGAAACTGCAGGTTTATTGGAAGTCACAAGTGGGCAAAATCTTTATCAGAAATTGTAGGTGTTGATTATGACCTGGAAAAATAATTTGTTCAAGTGACAATGACGGCTTATCTTTTGCTTAAAGCTACTATAGTGGATGTTTTTGGGTTGTCATAGATGAGCAACAGCTGTCTACAAATTATTATTACTGCTTACTGGCATGATTTTTATGGCAGTAGGGTGGTGAATCCATTAGAGGGTGGTGATTCTGTTACATGAAGTAGTTTGCAAATGTGGTGGACGTAGGTGTTTCCATTTTTCAGTGCTTTAGGTGTTCAGAGAATCTTACACTAAACTTTGTGTTTGTCTTTCACAATCATACTGAATGACAGTCATTGAAGGTTAATTGACTTATACCCATACAACATTAAATAAATTCAGCAAAACAGATTTCAAGTAGGTCTCTAATTGTAGAGGTGTGACTCGAGGTCTATTAAAAATCTGATTCTCACATTAACTATGCAGTTCTGATTCAAGTAAAACTAGGAATGGCACTTGATATTTGATATCTCTCAATTACATCTTCCCAATAATTAGGCCTCATACCATGTTATGGAAAGTACAGTTTCAAAGTTTTTATGTGATGTGTTGGATGTTACTTATGTCACTCGAAATACTAATTTAAAATCTAATATTTTCACTCTAGCACCTTAAATACCTGTACTACATAATTTTTAATTTATTCTAAACCGAGTTTTGGAGTGGTGCAAATACACTAAAAGACACTGCAACTTTGCTGATTTTCTTTATTAAGAGCAACACTCAATCTGAAATAATACTGCCCCCAGGAACATTGTTACTTCCTTTCTCAGATCCACTGGGGAAGTGTTTAGAGAGCAATGAAGTGTTTTAGAATAAAGTGAGCTGCTGTGAAACCAAAATCTCCCTTTCATTAATTAGATATTTGCTTACTTACATACATTATTTTATCCTTGCATCATATAACAGAAACATGTATTTTCACCATGTAAATTAACCATTCTGTGCTCATAACCTCACTGACAAAAACGTTACACACAAAAATCGCATATCCTGCCACTATAGCACAGTAAACCACACTCTGAAAGATGTGTTTTGGGGAGGTCATTAGCGCAATGTATCACGAAACTACATGTTTTCGTGATACACACACGCAAATATGAAAAACATCAATTACGGCCTTTGGTTTCTAAGGTGGTTGTCCCTTCTGACACTTAAGTCCGCATCATGAAGGAAGGCGGCCCAATCTTCAGATGTTCTTTGCATCTCCCTCCACTAGCCACTGGCAACCAATAATGTTCATTTTCTTTCCAAGCAGCTAGCACTGAGTTACAGCTGGACAGCGAGAATCTCGCTCCTACATCCTGCACTGTTGCCGTGCTTCGCAACAACCAAATTATTCATTCTGCTCATGGGCTTGAAAGCTGAATGGGACAAAGAGGCAACAAGCCACGTAGTTCCTTCCAGACCACTAGAGCCGCTAAGGGTCA
The DNA here is from genome assembly GCF_023897955.1 of Schistocerca gregaria. Taxonomy (NCBI): domain Eukaryota; kingdom Metazoa; phylum Arthropoda; class Insecta; order Orthoptera; family Acrididae; genus Schistocerca; species Schistocerca gregaria. The sequence goes on from NC_064927.1 coordinate 308,601,678, forward strand.
AACAAAGCTGGAATTGACCAATGAGAGCTGTCCAATGGCTGTTGTTGATATTCTATCGTCTTGCTCTGTGCTGAAGTCTATGGATACAGGTGCCTTTGTATTTGCTTTTTATTTACCTATTACTGATCCTCATTATAAAAAGATTTTTTACTTTACATTTCATAAAGTTCACTGTGGAATATAAGAGATTTCCTGCTGAAAAAATGTCCACAATTAATCCTAAGGTAAGACATTTAATTTCCAGTAAATAATCTCATAGCCTATAAATGAAATGTAGTCTCTTCTATCATGAATTAAGCTATGTGGTTTCCGTTTGTTTATTTAAATAACTTTGATATGGCAGTAGTAGTTTTATTTAATGAAGCATTTTATATTTCTTCAGAATATTCAGAATTTCTGGCTGTTCATCTGTTTACTAACTGGGTTCAACGGAGAAAGTTAGCCACAAGTATTTCTACAGGTTTCCTAAACAACTTCAAGAGTTCCTTCTGAAATGGAGAAGTGTTCGTAAATTGTCAACTGATGTGAACTGTGCTACTTATTTTGTTTGTGACAATCATTTTTACAAAGAAGATTCTATGAATAAAATGAGGCCTAGTCTAAACAGAGGGGTGTTTTTCCAAAATGTGTGGCAGGTGTTCCTTGTGAAACTGCTAATATCAGTAGTGAATCAGGTGAAACTGTAGTTAATAATGAATTAGGCCTACCAAGCACTAGTAGTGCCATGGAATATCTTTATTATACAGGCGCCAATACCAGAAGTGAAACTTGTGTTAGTGAATTACCTAGCACTAGTTATGCTGAGCAAAGTAATTCATTGAGTGATACCCCTCATAAATTTTTTATCTCCCCGCAAAATGTATCTGCGATAATGAGGTCACATTCTTATCTGAAACATTTTGTAATGATGAAAGTGGGGCTTTAGGTACAGGGGTTTCAAAAGCAGACTTAACTCCAAGAAAATTAATAATGTACAAGATTCACAGGAATACTCTAACAAGACTATCAAAACTGAAATCAAACCTACATCATGAAAAATCAGAACTGAAAACACTCAAAGATTTATATGACAGCAATACTGTCTCTTTCATAGAAACTAATTTAAATTCTGTTGCCAAAAATTTCATAAATAGCCAAATAAGAAATGCTCATCGATCAGAAAATGCAAGGCAATGGACATCTGAGGACAAACTGCTTGCTTTATCCTTATACAAATTCGCCGCCTATACAAATATTTGTCAGTTCATTTTTATCTTCCTTCTGTGAGGTATCTGAAATCTCTGTTGTCTTCTATACCTTTTGAACCAGGATTGAACTCTTCTATGATAAACATAATAAAAGCAGAAGCTGAGGTAACGAACAACATTAATAAATATTGTGCTTTGTGTTTGATGTAATGTCTTTGGACAGAGGGTTCTATTATGATGCAAGCAAACAAGAAATTTCAATGTTTCAAGATTTAGGGCATTTAGGGAGGTCAAATGTACAAAGAAACCATGCATTAGTTTTCATGGTTAGAGGCTTACATAAAAGCTAGAAGCGGGTCGTTGCTTATTACTTCACTCAGAACTCACTTTCAAGTATCATTATAAAAAGTCTTATTACCTATGTTATAAGGCAATTGCAAGAAATAGGGATAAAGGTAGTTTGTGCAGTTTGTGACCAGAGTGTAACCAACCAGAGAGCACTGAAGGAACTGTGCCATGAGAAATGAGTCCAGTCCATTTCATTTTTTAGTCAGTGATGAACCTATTGCAGTAATTTATGATGTCCCACGTCAGATTAAAGAATACTAGAAAAGCTCTGCAAGGAAATAAAATACAGCTTGGGTAAAAAAAGGCCAGTTTTGAATTTATTCAGAGGGCTTACCATCTGGATCAGTATAAGATTTTAAAGACATTGCCAAAATTACGGAGTAATCATTTTGAATTTAAGGTTTCTTTTACTAAAATGAAAGCTGAGGCAATACACAGTGCAGAATTTGCTGAAAAGATGGATTGCTTATCTGATTCACTGAACAGTTCCCATTATTGTCCACAAGATGACAATTCTTATAAGTGTGCCCTCTCTGCAGAGTCCCAACATATTGAAATGTGGTACAGTCTGTTAAAGGAAATAGAAAATTGGAAAGTGTTGGAGCAAGGCAAAGGGAGAGATAAGACAAAAATGTTCAGTTTCATAAGTGGGTGGCAGACTACAATAAGATCACTGATGTTCATTTGGAATAGATTAAAAATATTGGTTTCAATTTTTTAAGCATGAGGGTTTTCAATCAAGAACCACTGGAGAATGCATTTTGTTGTGTGAGGCCACATGATGTTGCAAACACCAACCCAATTTGCTTTCAGTTCAAACCAGCATTGAAAACAGTTGTAGTCGATAACATGTCCACACTTATAAATTCACTAGGTAATTGTGAGGATGACAGATGCATGTCATTGAGAAATTTAAGGTAATTTTTGGAAGCAGGTGATGACAGCTTTCTTGACTCAACAACAGACCATTCCATTATTGATCGCCGGCCAGAGTGGCCGTGCGGTTCTAGCCGCTACAGTCTGGCTTATGTAATAAATTATAGACAAGCATGAGCATATGTAGCTGGTTACATTCTACGAAATATGGATGTACCACCTGAAACTAGTGACGGAAAAACAACTCTGTTCGCACCAATACCCACAGAGCATCATTTACTTACAACTTTCAAGGAATATGATGCTTTAAACCCACAATTATTGTATGGTAGTGGATACTTGCCAATGACCTTGCCGCAGTGGTAATACTGGTTCCTGTCAGATCACTGAAGTTAAGTGCTGTCAGGCTGGGCTAGCACTTGGACGGATGACCATCCGGTCTACTGAACACTGTTGGCAAACGGTGTGCACTCAGCCCTTCATTGAGAAGTAGCGACTCCGGTCTCGGAAACTGACATACGGCCGGGAGAGCAGTCTGCTGCCACATGCCCCTCCATATCTGCATCCAGTGATGCCTTTGGGCCGAGGATGACATGACGGCTGGTCGGTACCTTTGGGCCTTCATGGCCTATTCGAGAGGAGAGTGAATGCTTAATGTCCTTTATAGCAAATATTCATAGTCAGTTGTATGCAATTTTAGATAAATATGACCATCCGGAAAAATTGGAGAATACATTCTATTCACTGTTTAAGTTTCCAGAGGATATAACATTTTGCAAAGCCTATTTCTCTGAACAGTATATTTTAAGAAAATGTGCACCTCTTTTGGTTTACAAGCATGTGAGCAATTGAAAAGACACCATCGATAATAAAAGACTTAATGTTCTTAAAAACAAAATTAGTACAAGGTTCAAAGCTGTATGATAGTTAAAAGAAAATTTTTATTGTGCACTTGAGAAATAAAAAGTAAGTTTTGTTTTCATTTCAATGTTTTTATCCACCTTTCCTATTTTTGGTACTTAAAACTGATGTCTCCTTTTCGTACTGAAGCATTTACACTCATAAGGTGCAGGAATATTTTTTAAGAAATTAATAGTCTCTAGGCAATTACTCAGAAATTACAGTCCTGAAACAAAGTTATAATAAATTTTAGAATTCTTCAGTAGTTAACACTGTGATAAAGATTTCTTTGTTGAATCTCTTTAACTGCTTATTATTCTCTTGACCCCACAGCTTGTAATATGTAAAAGTATGACATTATTCAGGAATATTTGTAGTCCAATTTAGCTGCTACAATTTTTATTTAGCTTGTGACACTTATTTAGACTAGAAGCTTGTTTCATCTTACTGTCGGTATCAAGCGTTGTGTCTAGTTCTTATGACACACAAGAAGTCCTGGAGCTTTTATATATTGATGGAAAACAATATAGGTGTGTCAGTTTGCGCGTCTATTTTTGACATTCGCGTCTGACCGTCGTTGCTTGAGAAAACATAATAGGAGCAGCGACTGTCAGACACAAACGTCAAAAATAGACTTGTAAAGTGACACACTTATACCAATTTCTATCAACATGTAAAAGCTCCAGGATGTTTCGTGCATCTAAAGAACTAGATGTAACACTTGAAACTGACAGTAAGTTGAAACAAGCTTGTAGTACAAATAACTGAAGCTAAATAAAATTGTTGCTGCTAAATTGGACCACAAATATTCCTGAATAATAGGTTTGTCATTGTTGTACTGCAATGTACTACAGCTGTGTTTAAATTATTTTAGTGCGATGCTAGCCACAATAATTACATAGCGTGACCAGAAAACTGAGATAAGAAAATTACAAAGGGGAAAAAAGATCTACAATGTATGTAAGCTAGGAGGGGTGCAACCCTCAATGTTTATTCTTTTTTAGTTCATCTCCATACCACTAGAGGTGTTGCTATCAGTCTGTGTTTGAATGGGTATCTGTAAATGTTGAAGTGCAATTAAAAATAATCAGGTGACGGCAATAAGTGTGAAGTGCTTCACACGCAGGCGAAGGGGATTATTTACCGGATTTATATCCTTTTCAAACGTGAATTTGAAAGCAGGCCTCTTACTGTTGACATCTGAAGACATGATAACCTTGTGGTGTAAGCAAGGGAACTGTAAAGAGAATTTTGAACAAAAGTGTCAGAACTGTAGAAACCACAGAAAAAGTTGGTTTCATGTTGCCTGGAAAGCATCAAAACCACAAGGAACCTGTAACACAAATGGATGGTTTCAACAACATGTTTCAATGTGCTCCATGTGAATGCTTAATATCTGACATCACAAAAACATGTTACAGTTATGCAGGAGAAAATTGGCTTCAATGGTAAGCACTTTGTCAATGTAAAGAATTTTAAGAGACTATGGTTGCAGATATGTTTAGAAGAGAGTTTTTAGTTCAAAGAAGTGACTTAAGTGCAGCATGAACTACATCCCATATAAAGATTTACAATACAAAAGGAGGAGACAATTCAGCAGTGTATTACCTTGGTGAAACACATGTCAATTAGAATCATTCCAGGAAGACATGCTGGAAAATGAGTGATTGTACTGGCATTTTTAAAGTTCTCATAGGAATAACTTCTTAGATAATTATTCCGCATGCTGACTCTTCTTATGGTTTTGCTTCTGAAAATAAACTTGTATTTACATGTAAGAAAAACAGCAGTGGCTACCATTTGGAAATAAACGCTGCCAGTGTCATGATGTGATTCACAATTCTTGTCGTACCTTGCTTCATTGCCAGTTATAATACAACTGTTATAGAAAAAACACCAAGTACAAACACCAGAAAAGCGGATATTTTTCCCTGGCTTAAAAATAAAAATATTAAGTACAGTATAAACCATACTTGTGTTGATCTTTTGATTGATATGATTTTGAGCCTCCCTACAATGACCTTGAGTTCACTAATCCGTGTATCTGTCATGATGCTCTCTATTAGATCAGGATTATTTGTGGCAAAGAGGTCAAGTGTGTTTTAGCAACCATTTACAATTTGTGTGGGCTCATGAACTAATTGTTCGACGTAACTCTCAGAGAAAGCATTTAGTACAATTTCGGAAGATGTTTTCTGTCTACCACTGGCTTCGAAAATTTATTTTCGCCAAAAAATCGAGGATAGATTGAAGCCTCCACCAATTATAACCGTATGAGTGGGGTTATTTGTAACGAGATTCAAGTTTTCTTGGAAGCGTTCAGCTATTACATCATCTGAATCGGGGGGGGGGGGGGGGGGGGGGGGGGGGGTCGGTAGAAGGAGCCAATTATTATTTTGGTGTGGCTGTTGAATATAACCTCTATCCACAGTAATTAGCAGGAACTATCTATTTCAACTTCACTACAAGATAAACTGTTACCAACAGACACAAACACACTACCACCTACTTTATTTAATCTATCCTTTCTGAACAATGTTTACACCTCTGTAAAAATTTCGGGAGAACTTAGCTCCGGCTTCAGCCACTTTTCTGCTCCTACAACGATTTCAGCTTCAGTGCTTGAAACTCTGGTAGTTTTCTAACATAGTCAGATGAAAGAGGTAAACAGATATGTTACGAAGGAGAGGCTGAGGATGGTGATAATGACAAACTTGTGATATTTTTTCTCTCCCCTTTTACAATAGCAACCATTTGTCTAATGCTAAAAAATGTAATAAATAGTTTCCCACCTGATTAAAAGACCAAACAGTGTTATCATGATTTACCGTGATAAAACGTGACTTTTAGAACATGTAACAATTGCCATCAGTTATTAAATTCTTCAGGGAAGAATAAAGTGATTTATTTAATGAGTACATGGAAATATTTATCTTACAATTATCTGTTTCTGGTTGTTCAATTTACCTGACCCTGATGTCCAAAGGGCCGATGTCAAATAATTGAAGAGAGTTCATGATGTTAAAAAGGGTCAATGTCCTCTTATGTCCTTTAGTTTGAAGTTGAAAACTCTAGAAGTGTATTATTTAAAAATAAGCTTTAGTTAAGATGATTTACTATAATGATAGTAGCACATAGGCCCAAACATATTGTTAATAGTTTCCAGAAAATATTCAGAAGCTTATAACTCAAAACTAAGATTATTTTTTTGGGGCCCTTTTAGAACCAAGCCACAGATTTATGCCCGGGACCCATCAGTTGGAGCTCTACTTTTGTGGTGAACTTGACAGCGTTCGGTGATGTAAAACACGAATGTATTTACAATTGCAGTGGCTATGGGCTGCAAAGGGAAAAGAAAAAGGAAGCGACAATAGGTGAAAAGGGGTTTGGAAGCTCTTCTATGTGCAGCTATGTGAACATCCTAACAAAACTTGCAGCAGTGCCAGATGACTATCCCAACATCTTTTTAACTTTTAAATATAACACTTATTAAAATATACACAAATATAACCTTGGAGTCTCATGGAAGACAATGTATTTCTTCTTATATTTACCACACTTTTTTGAAATTTTTTAAAATATTTTGTTTACATATTTCTCATGTACATTTAATCATGCTGAAACAATTTTTGGTTGGTCACCTTAACTTGTCGAATTTTAGTAGCAATTTTCAAAAGATGTTACACTGTTATTTACTAAAACGTATTGATTTCAAAAAACAAAAAAAATTGAAATTTTAAAAACTGGATTGAATCTACTTATATTTTCAGAAAGGACACAAAAAGTAAAATAATTTAGTATTTTTGGAAAAGTGAAAGCATTTAAAGATTTTCTTATAATACCACACAAAAAAATTACTTTTTACTACAAAAATTACCCAAATCCTCTTACATCATAGTTACAGGCTCTTATAAAATAGGTATAAATTGAAAACTAATCAAATCTGTTCCCAGGACTTTTATTTACTCACTATAAACTACATTTATTTCATATAATGTTAAATAAATTTTAGACCATTGAATTCTAAGACAATTAATTAACCATTAAGTGAAAAACGTAAATGTTCTACTTCATAGAATCTCTGCAAACCATTGTACGATGTTCCTCATACATTGCAGATCGGCATGATGTACAGAGGTGGTTTGTTTTCCGACCTCTTGTTTGAGGGCAGAAGGAGCAGCGTTGTTTTCTAGGTGGCTCGACGACATTTGAAACTTGACGTTCTGCTGGAATCTGCGGTATTTCTCGAATAGCAAGTCTGATTCCTCTCTGAATCGTTGGAATTTCCAGTCGTTCATAGAGCCATGGTTCTTTGCCAACATCGGCAAATACTTCCTTCGGATGAGTTTACGATTTTTTGTATTCAAAAGGTGCAGAACCATAGAGTTGACGCCACACTGACCCAACATTCCAAAAAATAATCTTACCGGCCAACGTTTCATTCTCTGGCTGACACTGTAGCCGTGGCACAATTTGTCAAAACTATCAGTCCCTCCTTTTGTTGAGTTATAGATAAAAGCTATTTCAAGTTTATTGGTCTCTGCATCTACATTTGCACTGTGATGCATTGTCGAGAGCCACATACCATTCTTCTTCTCTTTTGGGCTATAAGAAACTAAGGTCTTCATATGGTCAAAAGCAAATAAAGATTCTCCTGCAGGTTTAGATTGCAATATTTTAGAAGGTGTCACAGTTTTGTCAGCTCTCGTTGTTCCAACCATTGTTAGTTTGTGGTTGACAATCATTTTGTTGAACAGTTGTCTTCATAATATTACGATTTGTCCCATATACTGACTCAGTTAGCTTCCTTATATAATACATGGGTACAGGTTCGGTGTTCAGGATTTTTACTTTTCCAATGTAAGGAATTGCGTTTAACAGTGTTCATCAATGGTACAGTGCTGAAATGGTGTGTAATAAGCAATACAGTGCTCCACAAAAGTGTCCCGCAAATATCGTATCGCAGCCAAATGATCATCAAGCAAGTACTTATAAAGCCAAATTGAGGTAAGGACATAGTAGCTCTGTAAATAGAAAACCCTAACTCAGTTGACCAAAGTTCAGAAGCTTCCAAATATTTTCAGGTGTTCCTCCTCTTTAGCAGCTCGCTTAGGACCAGTTAAATGCATTACCAGGTTTCTTTCTGCAACTCTTCCATGGCGTACTGGCTGTTTGGTGGACCAAATATATGACGTCTTTTTGTTCCTCCCCCGAATCAGATGTCTATTTCGTTGGTGTTCCTCATTTTCCTGCTATCATCTTTGTCACCATCTTATTGACTATCTTCATTTTCTATTTCACGAGGCTCACCACTATTCCGTGCATCATTAGGTTCACTAATAACCAGCTCATCATCTAAATCCTCATCTTCAAGAACGACATCTGGATCAGAATCAGTATCACCACCAAATAAGCTTTCTGAATCTTCTTCCTCACTTGCTTCTAACAAAGCTAGAATTAAGTCTGGCCTATCACGTAAATTTTCTGCCATTTTGTTAGTACAAACTGATGAAACTCAAATGTAAACAAAAACTTACAACTTAAAAAACGCACACGTTAATATAACGCTGGGGTCCAGCAGACCCCACAGCAGGTTGTTTGCTCTGCGGGCAACCGGGTGCAGACTGACAGCTGGCGGGCAATAGAGCAAAATCATCACACGGATGCCAACAGAATATACATACAGGGTGCGTTCCGAAAGTAATGCAATTATTTTTTTAAAGTAATTTATTGAACAGATTTGCACAAACACTTAAAATTCTTCAAAGTACTGTCCTTGGGCCTCTACACGTTTTTTCCAGCGACTCTGCCATGACCGGTACGCGCCCTGGAAGGCGTCTTCTGGGACCTCTCGCAAGGTCTTCGTCACGGCGGATTGGATCTCGTCTATGGACGAAAAACGGGTTCCTTTCAGGGCTGACTTAATCCTAGGAAACAAAAAGAAGTCAGCTGGGGCGAGGTCAGGACTATAGGGGGGGAGGGGGGGGGGCAGCGTTGGCACCTGGTGTTTGGCCAGGAACTCGCGGACTCGTAGCGCGTTGTGGCAAGGCGCGTTGTCGTGATGGAGTTGCCAGGTAGCGGAGATGTCCTTTCTCGTCCTGACGACCCTTTTGCCGAGTCTTTCCAGCACATCCACGTAGTAGGCAGCGTTAACTGTCTGTCCTTGAGGAACAAACTCCTTATGGACCACTCCTTTGCTGTCGAAAAAGACAATGAGCATTGTTTTCACTTTTGATTTGCTCATTCTTGCCTTTTTGGGCTTGGGGGACTGATCAGTGTGCCACTCAGAGCTTTGGCGTTTTGTTTCTGGGTCGTATTCAAAAACCCAGGTTTCATCACCAGTGATGACGTTGTCCAAATAATCAGGTTCAATTTCAACACGTTGCAAAAGTTCACTTGAAATTTCCGCTCGGTTGGTCTTTTCGTCGTCTGACAACACCTTGGGCACGAGCTTGGCGCACACTTTCCTCATCGCTAAATCTTCAGTAACAATGCGAAAAACAACAGTAGACGACAAGTTCAGTTCATTGGCAACCATCCTGATACTCAATCGACGGTCAGAGTCCAACAGTTGTCGCACACGAGCCACATTGTTGTCGGTTTTGCTGGTTGACGGCCGCCCAAAGCGTTGTTCGTCGTGAACCTCTTCCCGGTCTTCCTTAAAGGCCTTTAACCACCTCGAAACTTGTGAGTAGGACAGAGCAGAGTCCCCGTAAGCCTCACGAATCATTTTGTTAGTCTCCTCAAAAGATTTGTTCAGTGTAGCACAAGACTTAATCGCGTAACGTTGGTCGATCGTCGATTCCATTTTTTCTGTGACACGGTCGGCGCGCAGAGGTTTACAATAACAGACGTCCTGCCGCTTCCACAGCTCGGAGAGCACTGAAACCGGTTTCGCGGCAAAGCTTAGCGTCCCCCCCCCCCCCCCCCCCCCCACCTACTCCATGTGGCCCGCTCCCACTCCGACTACTAGGAGCGGCGCGGGAAATTCAATTGCATTACTTTCGGAACGTACCCTGTAGGAGTAAAATACCCGTACCTTTTCTTTTCAAAGAGAAATAACTTGAAAAGGAAAGGGTGGGGTGTCCTGGGCCCCATGGTTATATTTAAAGGTTAACAGAAGTTGCAGCAAAGCCGGATGAGTATCTGAATGTTTAAAGGATGAATGGAGACTCTTTCAACGAATACGTGAACTTCGTTAAGCTCTGCTGTGCAAACCATCATAAACGCTCTCAGGTTGTCCATATTATTGCGCAGTACTCAGTACTGCGCAATAAATATTGAGCATGTGACAGCCCCTTAATACTGATACCGTACTAATAAGATAGCTGCTTGAAACTAAACAGTAACGTTGCGACTAACGAAGTTTACAGATTCTCTATACATATTTTAGTGAACTTATAAATCAGTCTATTGTTATAGGTTGACAAGTGTTATTGGTGTTGTAAAGTGTTCATTTGATTACACTTAATTATTAGTTCTCAATGTAGCAGCAATAATTGTAAGAGAACACACACACACACACACACACACACACACACACACACACACACACACACACAGAGAGAGAGAGAGAGAGAGAGAGAGAGAGAGAGAGAGAGGACTTAGTTTTGAGGTTATTTGCACTTAACGTGGATGCTATTTCTTTCATCGGTTTCCAAATGCCGAAATTTCGCACAAACACGTGCCGCCACCACCGAACACGAAATTCTAAGAAGTGCAAGGGCTGTGTTATATTACGGAAATACAGAATGACGCCAGCTAGCGCTTGTAGTGCCGTGGCAGTGAACGTCGTAAAAAAAAACCCCGGCAAAAATTCCTATTGTTGCTTTGCAAAATGGAGTACTGGATGATAATATTTACCATTTACACTTTATGGAGTGCAAATTACAAGAGTTCACGCGAGATTTTAGATTTTCTGCTTGGGAAACTGCAGCGATAAGGCTGGCAATAAATTTCGTTAGCTACTAAATGGCGACTTATATACCAGTTTGAACTATTTATTTCTCCTCATTGTAGTGACTATTCCTGAAACTGAGAAATATTGGAAGGAAGTTCTTAGTCATTATGTGAAGGTTAATTAGCTTTCAATGCATCATTTGTATCTTATTTGTTTAAATAACTTTAATCATGAAAGATATGTCAGTTAATATTCTCGCACCCGACAAATTTGGGAATTTCATAGATGCCAGAATAAACTAGAACAGAGGTTGTATTGTTCAATTGTGTACTGTATGTGTACCACTGTACTTCATTTCAATATTTAGAACTTCTTTGAGGAGCTAAACATACCACATCACTTCTTTTGTTCAAATGTCAGGTACCCTAGTTGTTGTGTTTAAGTCGCCACAGTTTTCATACAAGAACAAACTTTTTGTAAATTTTTGGCTTATTCTTCTCAATTGTTCCTATTTCTAAGCTTTACTGTATCTCATTCTACAAATATGTGATCGGTGACCTCTTAAATGCTACTTGACGCTCAGGACAACAGATCTCGAATTTTTATTCAAATAATCTTCAGAAGGAGCACTCTATTCGACTTTCGTCTTTGTCTGTAATCATCTATAAAATTAAGCGTGCTTCCTTTGGAATCAAAAGACATTATTGCACATAATTCGCTTCACGGCATAACCTGAACACTTAAGACTATCAAACACATATGGGCCTCAGTTATCTATCATCTGCTAAAAAGCAACAACGATTCTCACAGAAGGCGGGTAGTAATGCGCTTTACGCACGGCCTCGATTTCCAGGAAATTACTCCTGCAATTACGCGCAATGCTGAAGACGAAAAAGGCATGGTGTGGGCGAGCGGCCCCTGCACGGTCAATAATACTGCACAACAATATTGTGCAATAATACTGTGGTTCATACTGTTGACGAGAAAGACGCTGCTGCTGTGATAGAGGCTCTACTTTGTTGCACGGTGGACGAAGGACAAGGAGCGTTAAAGATCTCTCACGAAACTTGTTGATGGAATTGAGGTTAAAAAGGATTATCATAACTTCGTGTGTTTTGATGTTCCAACATTTGACACATCACTGGAAATGGTTAGCAACATACTTAACGGTACCCATGCATATGCATTTGCTCCTCCCCTTCCCTCTTGGAATCTCTTTGCAGTGTTTTTATTCATTACAAAATTATTATAAACTTGCAGATGTAGTTTCCTGTGATTCCGCTAAATCTCTCGTTTAGTCAAATGTGACACTGCGAGGCTTATCTCAGTTACAATACTACCGCTTTAGCAATTGCTGAATGATCGATTATTTGTTGTTATTTGTTGTATCGAAATAATGACAGTGTAACAAAAACTGTGTGGACAACCAGCACTGGTTTTCTGGGATATTAAGTTTTTCTATAAAAACTGACCGCCTCTTTACGTGAAAAATATAAATTTTAGAGTCCTTTAGCGCCCCCTCATTCCTGGTTAAGTATCCACGGACACTGAAATCCACGTGATCAGAAAACAAAATACTATAATGAGGCACGTAATTCCACTACAGCAGCGATTGCCTATTATGCTACAACACCTTGCCATTGGAAATTCTTTCGAAGACTTTAAATTTTCAAGTGCAATGTCAACTTTAAGTATTTGGCACATAATTATACAAACGTGTCAGCAAATAATACGATTATCTGTGGGCAGGTAATGTATACACACACACACACACACACACACACACACACACACACACACACACAATTATCCATATATTATTTTTATAATTTTGCATTAATTATTTCAAAAACCATAGTCATTTGTGGCCTTTCCTTTTATTTTCTGAGTATGATTCATTCTTAATATTTCTATTGTTGTACTCAAATGCCCTGAGATATCACAATGCTAGCAATTATATACACATTTCGATGTACTCTAATTATAAACGCTCTTTCCTCTAGTTTTGAACTCACTTGCAACACCATAACAATAACGTACAGTGAACAAAAGATATCCGGTGTCTGTAGCACGAGCGAGACTTCAATGGCTACTGTGCAACACTTCCCATTGACGGCACGTTTCCGGAGAGCACAAAATATTTCAGAAGTTTTTTTATGTTCTCAATTTCATGGCGCGGTCTCTCAGTTTCACCCCTACACATTCAATGTTACTGCGTTTCCGGTAATATTGGGCAATATTATTGACCGTCTAGAGGCAGCTTTATGCACGGTCTTCACATCTAGAAAAATGCGCATGCGTAGTTGCGCTATTGGAAGTTTATACGCATGCGCAAAATTTAACGCAAAAACTGCATGTGTGGGCGCACCTCAATACGAACACCAAGCGTTCTGTCTTTCCAGTTCGGGAAGAACATCACTGGCAGTAATTCAACAAACACACCTGCTTAGCATGCTTACTGGTTGCTCAATACGATACTATTCGTTACTCAGCAACAAGTTTACTTCTCAAAGATACTTCATTTCTGTAAATGTACCCTACGTTATATAACACTTTCGTGACTTTTAAAAAAAAAATAAAAAATGTTTAAGCGGGAATCACTCACTATATATATACGGATCAACGAACTTCACACCCAGAATTACTGGTAAACCGTGCAGTACAGAATAACAGCAAAAAATATCACGTAATCTACACCTGACGGACTGGCTGGCCTCACGAAAATAACGTCATATGTACCTTATCTGAAGTAAAAAACCCCGAAATTTAAAGTCAGACGCCAAAATGTCAAAGTTCAAACATTATGAAACAAAAACAATTATACAACTACGGAGCAGATGTTTTGCAAGTGCCCAAACTCTCAAGTGCCTTGGTGGACTGTCAGCAATAAGCACGGCTATAGTGATTTTTCATCGAAACAAAATGAAACGATTCATCTGTCTCCAAATCAAACACAGTTACGTGCAGCAGAATAAATCTTGTAGCAAAATACAGTAATATCGGTCAGTATCTTACTTTGTTAATTACATATACAAGAATAACACAACGAAATTTGAAATAACTAACAGTCTCGAAAATAAGATTTAATTTGGGTGACTCACGTGCTTCTTCAGCTGCTCCAATAGGACACAACAGTACTGGACAGATGGCCCCGAATTAACAGGAACTATCGGCTTCTGTTCCATAAATGCCAGTACTGTCCAAATTACAAGAAAACACTAATTCCTTTCTTTTTAAAAAGCCGTGTTATGCTAATCAGAGCGACCTACGACATACGAACAAGCGACTGTGACACTAACTGTTGATTCAACGACGTATAACAATACAAACATTCGCTTGTAAACACAATAATCAGTAAAAGCATTGTTACCCGAGGCTGCAAGACGACGATGTAATTGAGAACGAATAAGAATTTGTATCTCTGTACAGAGATGGGTATCATTGTAGTCGTAAATTTTCAGAGAAGTTTAATACAAGCAAAGAAGAAACAACTGAAAGCAGCATTATTCTCAAACACCAGGCTGTTCAACTTGCCGGTTATTTGTAAATGAAAACTGGAAGGTCGGCGGAAGTGTGTGTTAAACGTTAGTGCAGTAAGGATTAGTGTGATCTGTTGTGTTTTCGATTTCACCATATGCTGGTAACAAATAGTTCCATGCAAACCGTTAGAAAGCGTTTTTAGTACGGTACCGTATATGCATTGTTTTATTATATTTATGTTCTTGTCTTTGAAGTTAACCCAATGTGCAACATGCAGTACTCGAGTCCTCGGAATACACTGTTGTGTGTTTGCACTTCCCTTCGCCAAACCTACAGTCGCCCGTAGAAAATGTGGCCCATCGCCCCCCTCTGAAAGACGTTGAAAATATAGCCTAAATAGTACGTTACAGGTAGCTGACTTTTCATGTCTACCACATTGAAAAACAAATTCGCCTTCATTGAGAATTATTTCTCTGACACAGTGACACTGGAAGAGAAAACCCACAAAAAAACTGCGTGTAATCAATTGCAGGGCTTTTCCTATTGGTTTATTCTATTGAAGAGTGAATTCTTGGAGCAAAAGCCTATCAGCTAAACTACCGGTAGTTAGAAACACTGTCTGTTTGCAGAGCATGCTCTGAAAAGTAGAATATAAGATATTGAAATGTGTTCACTTCAGAATTTAAAAAGTCAATAAACAGAAATTTGTTGTCGTCTTATCTTCTGGAGCGATCTTGCAGCTATAACACCGATTCCCGAAACAAGTTAAGCGTTGTCGATCCTGGCTAGTATTTGGATGGGTCTGCCGAGCGGGGGTGCACTAAGCCTTTGTGACTTGCTTGAGAAGTAACGGCTCCAACCACGAAAGCTGATAACTGCCAGAGAGTTCACTTTTTACGTAAGTTCCCCAATCGTACTGTAACCATACGCGGAGAATTTAATCATCCAACAACTAATTGGGAAATTTTTAGTTTAATTAGTGGTGGGCGTGATAAAACACCCTGTGAAACTTTACTAAATGCCATCTCTGAAAACTACCTAGAACAGATAGTTCGGATCCCCACTCATGATGGAAATATATTGGATCTCATCGCAACAAATAGATGTGACCTCTTTGAGGGTACCCACATCGAAACTGTTCTCAGTGACAGAAAATTAGATACAAAATCAGTAATGTCATATCTCAGTGAGGAACTTGAAACTATCAGCACCGGTCATAAGCATGTAGGGGAACCCTGGCTCCCACATTGACCTCACAATGGACGTACCCAGTAGAACAGTTCATAATGGGAGGGAACCACAATGGTACGTAGTCACAGCACAGAAACTTGATGGAGATTACTGCATGAGAGATGTAAAACAAAATATAGGGCTATAGATAGAAAGATATTAAATGAAACATATTTGGCTGTCAAGAGAGCAGTGTGTGATGCCTTCAATGCTTACCACGGCTGAACATAGTCAAATGACGTTTCACAAAATCCAAAGAAATTGTAATTGTATGCAAAGCCTGTTGGTGGCACCAAAGTTAGTGTCCAGCTCCTAGTGCATGAGACAGGAACTGAAGATGAGCGTAGCACACGATTACTGCATGCACAAACGCATTCAATCCATCATTCTTCCCACACTCCATATGTGAATTGGATGGAAAGAAACACTAATTAACTTGTACGATAGGACATACCCTCTGCCATGCACTTCACAGTGGTTTGCACAGTACAGATGAAGATGCAGATGTAGGGGGTAGGAGTGCTTAGACCTGGGGGTATGGGACATTTTTAATGTTTTGGAAGACAAATGGTAACTTGTAAGCAGCCATAAAAAAGCTCCAGTTCCAACCCTGTTAAAAACCTGCAGAACATTGACTTTTGCATCATTTTCTTGTAATAAAAATGCTTGATAACAATATATTTTTCCCTTTCTGTGAGTATTGGAGGGGACTAACTTGGAAAGCTTCATGACACCATCTGTAGAAGCTGTTGTTTACAGGAAATGTATATGAGCCCAGAGAACTGTGTTCCTATGGAAATGCAGGAATAATGATGAAGGATTGACTCATGGTTAAAGAATTTGCAGTTAACTCCAACCTAAATAAATGTAACACATTTTACATATACATATATAATGAATCATTACTGTTTACAATGTTGGCAATTAATCACTGTCTGAAACAGTAATAATCATGAAATATCTAAGAATTTCCATTTAGAATGTCCTAAAATGGAATGACCATGGGGAAAACAGTTTCCTGGGCAATGTTCATTGTAAGAATCCTAAGAAAATGTAATTCGTCCATGAAGGAAGTGGCTTACAAAACACTTGTTCTAACAGTTCTTGAGTTTTGTGCAACAGTTTGGGACCCTTAGCAGTTACAAGTGATAAAGGAGATAGAGAAGATATAAGAAGAGTGTCACATTTCATCACAGATTTGTTTAATAAGTGTGAGTTACGGAGATGCTCATAAAACTACAGTGTCACACACTACTAGAGAGAGAATTGGGTATCACTGCGGGTGTTCAGTTTTAAAATTTCTAGACTAGAGCTTCCAAGAAGTGCTAGGGTATCTGTTACTCCCTTACACAGAAAACACCAAATGTAAAATGACTCATTTCACATCATTAAGATTTTTGTAGATGACACAAGTATTGCAATAAATAGTATGTCGAGTGTAGTTCTAGAAGGATCTGCTAATGATATTTTCATGGATATTAATAAATGGTTTAAAGCCAACTCATTGGCATTAAACTTTGAAAAGACTCATTACATGCAATTCAGAACCTGTAAGAGGTTTCCACCCAACATATGCATAAAGTATGAAGAAGAGCAGATAGAAGAGGTTGACAGTCTTAAATTCCTGGGATTACAACTTGATAATAAATTCAGTTGGGAGGAGCACACCACAGAACTGCAGAAACGCCTTAACAAATCTGTATTTGCAATTCGAGTGTTAGCAGACATAGGCGACATAAAAGTGAAAAAGCTTGCATACTTTGCCTACTTTCATTCCATAATGTCATATGGTATAATATTTTTGGGTAACTCTTCAAGTCAAACAAAAGTTTTCAGAGTCCAAAAGCGTGTAATACGTATTATTTGTGGAGTAAACTCACGGACGTCTTGTGGAAACCTCTTCAAAGAACTGGGTATACTAACTACTGCATCTCAGTATGTTTACTCTTTAATGAAATTTGTCCTAAATAATATATCTCTTTTTTCCAACAAACAGTTCAGTTCATACATATAATACCAGGAACAAAAATGATCTGCACAAGGACTTAAAAGAACTTACTTTAGTTCAAAAAGGGGTCCACTACTCAGGGACACTCATCTTCAATAATTTGCCAGCAAACATAAAAAATTTAGTTACAAATTAAGATCAGTTTAAAAGGAGCCTGAAAGACTTACTAGTGGCCAACTCCTTCTACACCATTGACGAATTTTTTAATAGAAACAAATGATCTGTTGTATATATTTATACTATTAGTATTGTTATTTCAGCCTTTTTTTTTTTTTAAAAAAAAAAAAAAAAAAGAGGGTGACATGTTCCACATCCACAAGGATCTCCTCAACACAGATCTATGGAACGAAAAACTAATCTAATCTAATCATACACAATGATCCACGGAATATAAAACTATCCAACTAGTGAAATCCCTATGATGGGAAAATTAAAAGCTCTCACTGAAGCTTACCAACAGTTATTCTTCCCACAAACCATTCATGAACAGGATAGGAGGAACATGATAGTGGTACTAGAAGTGTCCTCTGCTACACACTGTAAAATGACATATAGATGTAGAGGTATATCTTTTTTATTTATATATACATCCGGAAGCTTGACAGTGTGTGTAACATAATGGCCTTAATGTACCTGGGACTGACTTTGTTTAAGTTTATTCTATATTGTATGGTCACACTTTTCTATGTTAGCTTGCAGATGTGCATGTATAGTGTCTTTGTTTTTATGAATAGCTAATTCCTTTAATGGCAATGATACACAAAACACTGCAAAAAGTAGCTGAAACAGCTCTTCTCACCAAAATGATGTACACCAGCCATACTGAAGTGTAGAAAATATGTAGGCCTCTTTCACAACTAGTATTCCTTTTATTGAAACTAAATCAGGATGGGTGAATAGAAAACTAGAAGCCTCAACATAATAAGCTGTATAGTGACTTTTCCATTAAACCTTACAGGCATGAAGAGAATTAGTTTGTATTAGTAATGACTGGACACAGATAGATAATATCTTCTAGTGACTAATATCACCTGTTTGCACAACCAGAAGAATTTGACTGTTGCATCAACTTGACCTGCTATGTCCTTAATCAAAGGGTCACAACTTCATAGCTGGTTCACTTTGCTCTCCAATTTTTGTTTGAGTTTCTGCTGCCCAACCTTATCGAACTCCACTACTCTCGTGGTATTACATATCCTGTACATATGATCTTTGATGGTATTATTCAATAACAATTTAAATACTCAGCTCTTTCTACAAAGACTTAGAAGAATATTAAATATGAATGCACAAATTTTCATTGAGTTGACAATTCACGCACTTGGTGTAAAACTGGTAAATCATAGCATTCCAGCAATAAGAATAGAATACCTACTATTTGTATATTATAAGAATATT
The DNA here is from genome assembly GCF_023897955.1 of Schistocerca gregaria. NCBI lineage: Eukaryota > Metazoa > Arthropoda > Insecta > Orthoptera > Acrididae > Schistocerca > Schistocerca gregaria. The sequence continues at coordinate 308,621,005 of NC_064927.1, forward strand.
CTAAAATTATGGGATGTGAATGTCACATTTACTGTCATTTTTTGGGGTTTCAGCAAGATTCCAGGGAGGAGTAAACTTTAAGCAGCATTAAAAATAGGGTCTGCCCCTGGGTGACATCTCCCATCAGACTGCGTATCACTGGCTTCATGAGGTTGCTCTGCTAGACTGTGTGTGACTCCAAATTGATACCACTTGCGCAAAAGAACCTTGTGTCTTGGTGAATGTTTTCTTTACAATTGTGTGTAGATCCAAGAACAGTGGTACATTGTCTACTTTGTGGATGAATCACAGTTAAGTCAGGGGAATGATTTCACTACATATTCATTGGGACACTCCTGGTAAAGTGACAGATCTGCCTATATTGTGAAAAGGGGTATATATGATAGCACTAGGCCTCTCCTCTTGAGTAGTATCATCTTAGTAACAGTGAAGACTATGGTGTGTGGGGGTGCAGTGTGGTTCATATGGATCTAGGCTCCTGTTGGGTGACAATACCCAATCACACAGGTTTGACAAGTACTTGCAACATAACAACATCATTTGTCTTGAGAGAACAGTTTGCTACCCAAACTTAAACTCAGTCGAACATGTGTGGGATGCTCTAGAGACTAGACCAAAAAATTGCCACTATGCCATTTCTGACCTACAGATAGCACTCATCCAATAATGAGGAGTGTTGCTGAAAGTTATCCTGGACAATCAGATCCATTGTATGGGGACTCGTTGTGTGTCCTATATTACCATGTTAATGCAAAACATAATGCATTGACACACTGTATATCTTCAGCAGAGGGATGACATGAACTAGGAATAAACTATACATTTTTGGAACTACAGGCCTCAGTACATTTCATATTTAACTTCCTTCACCATAAAAGTCTGCATTAATGGAGATTTGAAGCGGCCGTTCTTTTTTATGTACTGGTACTACTCTTCCCATTACTTAATATCTACTTGAAGCAACTTGAAAACAAGAGATGTCCTGAACTTCTTAGAGTCACATCTGCCTCTATTCTCAAATATTGTTCTAGGAAATCTTCCTTATGCTACTACCCTGATTTCAGAATCAGTAATTCATACGTAAAAATTTATATATAATTGTTTTTTCAGGCAATTTTCTTATTTAAATCAACACTTTCTGCTGTTCAGTGGCAATCTAATGATATCAAACCTGTTTCTTCAATTCATTCACTTGGTTCATTCATCCATTAATTTGCTATGTTTTGTAGCTTTCATCGGAAAAAAAAATCTCTTCAGGGATGTGAAACTAATCAGGGTAGAATGTGACTTCCGTAACTTCCCCAATAAAACATAATATTGTTTTATTTTCAGATTTGGTACCAGCTCCTGTATTCAGCCAAACATGATATTTCATTAGTCCACTCAAATAATGTGCTGTGCTGCATCTCGTTGAACTGATGTCACCTGAGAGATGAACCTGTATCTACATCTAGAAGAAATAATATGACCATTTCACAGAAATCTCTGTTATGGCTTTCAGTCACAAGATTTCTGAGCATACTGATGCAGTAGCTGTGGTACTCTGCCACTCCAAAAAGTTTCAGTATTGGATTAATAACAATTAGAGAAAAGATAGGGTGGAGGTTTTAATGTTTCAAGCATTCGACAGTCTCCTCCCACTTCATACAACCAAGTGAAACTGTCAGGTGATAATTTTTTCCAGAATAGAATCGTCTGCATTTTGTATTTCAATCAAGTCATGTTAGGCATCCATGATTGTTGTGTTTTTTAGGGGCTCAATAAGTGAGAAACACATTTTACACACAATTCTCTCTTCTTCAGAACATTCTGGAGAATGTCCTGATACTTGATTTAGTGACTACCTAACACTGTATGCTTACTGCTGGCTGACTGAATGCACATCTGTTGTTTGCAGTCATTAATTTAAGCTGGCACTGTAATTACTGCAGTGATGTTGCTTAGGCACTAGGAATAAAATGTCTCGGAAGTTTTTGGGCAGATGATGTAAGTCCTTTATTAGCCATAGTTGTTTTATTTTAACAGATTAGAATATCAACAATATTACAAAAATTATAGCTTGCTGCTCACCCACCACAAAGATGAGCGCGCGCAAGCACACACACACACACACACACACACACACACACACACACACACACACACACACAGAGTCACATCTCACACATACATGACTGCTCCCTCTGGATACTGTGGCCAGAATGCAGTTGTTTCATGGCAAGCAGGATAGCAATCTCAGAGTAGTGATCTGTCATTTCCTAATAATGTTGTTAAAACTAAGTTGTTTCGGAGATATATGCTGATGTATTCATGATCTGTTCAAATGATCTTATCTGGTTTTAATTCATTTGATACCAACATTACGTTTGTCTTGTAAGTTGAAAGTAATAGAAAGCTCTCATTTTTTACTGTAGTGGTTTTAAGATGAAACTTTAGAACATTGCAATTAACACGAGTGCTATCTTCTGTATTAATGCACTATGATCCTTACTATGTCACCACAAAGAGTTATTCCACCTCTGGCACTGACACTTTTAAGAAAAAATTATACAAACTATCTGTATAAAGAAAATTGATATAGTGAGAAGCAGATTTGAGCCTTGCAGTTTGGACCATTGTCAGAAACACACAAATATCACTCTGATTCCTACTTTATTCCAATAATGTGTCTTCAAAAATTGATAGAATTTTTAAAAAAAGATTTCCTATTAAATATGTGTTTTATTTGCCAGTTAAACTTGTTCTCTTTGGCTTTGATAACATTATCTAAGGCAATAGGCAATGAAATTCAGTGTCACAGTAGGAAGATTTATTTCAACCAGATTATTTGCAATACCTGGGATAGGTGTTTGGAATATTGTAATCTCCAAAGGTTACAACATCCTTAGAAATCCATAGTGATATATGCACTGTTAACAGAGAAATACAGGACAATATTTGTTGAAATGTAAATAATAGCCCCACTTTTGTCGATCTGTCTTAAAATAACAAACTGAAATTATTTATTTTATTTATTAATTTATTAACCCTCCCAGAGAGCTATGTGCATTAGCATTCTGATTTGGGTAGCCTGGATTGAATCCACCTGGTTGATTAACAATGAGGGCCAGTGTGCTGGGCAACATGGATCTGGTTTTTAGGCAGTTCGCGACATCTGACTAGGTGAACACCCAGGTGATACCCATCTCCCACGTCAGCTAAATGATTTGCAGGCAGTTTGAAACTGTACTTACAATTTCACATGAATAACACATTGGGTTCACAAATCTTGTTCTGGGAGGAGTGTACAGGTGATGACAGGAAGGGTATCCAGTCACTCTCTACCACTAACAGTGCCAAATCCAGAGTAACATGCTTACTGCATGAGAGGTACAGGATAAGATTAGGAAAAAAAAAAGAAAGATTTACTTATTTATTCTTTCATCCAGAAATCATCCCACAGTCACAGTCATATATTATATGATCTGCCATCATAACACAATAGAAATAAATAACTCAAAACACACAAACACAGAATATATAAGTATGCTTCTCTCAGGATAGGATGAGTGGTCAGCTAGTGAAATACCTGGGACAGAATAAAAAAATATGAAAAAGATAGGTTGCTTCTCATCATGTAGAGCAAGCATTGAGTATTGGACAGGCACGCTGGAAAACACTGCTAGATGTTATACATATAGTGAAATTAGATTGAAAAATAATATTTTTTTGAGAGATAAAGTCTTCTCTTCGAGTAAGATATGGACTCTTATTTTACTAATCCCAACACATAATGTTGTTTGTGTCAGCCAGCAGGCAGTTTTAGTAACAGTTTTTGGTGACAGTCGATCTGTCCAGGATTTATTGCAGCTTGGTGGAGAATGACACCACTAGGGGGCCAACACTGATGCATGAAATTTACATGACAATGAGATAAAGGTGCAGGATGGGAGGGACCATGACTACATCTACAACACCTTAAGTCTGCAGAGAAGAGAGCCCTTTTATCCTGTACGCCTGTCACTATGTCAACCTCTTCCCAGTTTGTGGCCACCCTGATTGTGGTAGCCATGTGCATCAGGGTTCCTGTATGCACCCTTCTTCACATAAGGGTGGCAGCCCCTTAGGAAACCATCTAATGCTCTATGTTCTGCTTTCTTGGGGAATAACTTCGTTTGTCTCATCATTCCCCGTCAACTCATAGGTATTAGCGTTTATCTTCCCTACCCTGTACACAAAAGCTTCTAGCAATTCATTTTGCCTCTACGACACCCCATTCAAATGTTCGCAAAAGAATCTAATGTTTTGTTTTTGTTTTTATAGCATTGTACAGGATCCACCTGAAGCTGCTCGAATGTAAGCACATTCATTACATCTTTGTGATACATTTTGTAAGTCTTTGCCTCACCCATTAAATGGAACTTTGTCATTTGTAACAGTTGCTCATCCACCTAGAAACCTAGCCTTGTGGCTACTACTAGGTCACACACCAACACAGCCTCCATTGTTTGCCTGAAAAGGTGTTAACAAACCTGGCAGCAGCTGATTCTAATGAAGGGTTGGTTAAACTAAATGAAGTCCTACCTTCTCTTATAGAAGAAAGCTGCCTATGCACCTCCGTGTCTGCTTTCAACTTAGCTAATTGATTCATCAAAGATTCAGTTGATTCTTCCAAGGAACACACTGCGTGTCTGATAAAAACATCACATTTTACTATTGATGCTTTAGTTTTCTGATGAAAGATAACCAGTTGTGATGTACCATTTGGTTTATAGCAACACAAAATGAGATGAAATTATTTATCAGATGAACAAATTTGTTGTACATAAGAACTGGTGAGCAAGCACACAATCATTTAAAAAAAATTGTGGTTCATCTGCTAATGCAGGGCTCTGACTGTATGCTGTAGCATAGTGCTTGTAAGAAATACTTTCAATAATAATGTCAGCCTAAAGAGCAGTCAGTGAATAGATTGAAAAGCACAAATAAATATGAAATATTAAATAAGTGAAGTGGGGATTGTTCTTTAGGACAAGGAACTACTCTGAGACCAGACTTATGTTCAATGTCAATTTTATTTAAGTCAAAAAACAAGTTATTTAGAATGGTAGCCTTTCAAAGGCTGATATTATACATGATCATTATATACAATTTGGAATAGCAGTGCAATTAAAGAGAGCAGAGCATACACAGGAAAAATTTAATTTGTGCCAGTTGTCCTGCCCAATGCACTAATTGTTGTTCTAAGAATATTTCCCACATCTAACCAAATAATTGAAATCTGTTGAGTAAATCATTCTGAAAATAAAATTAATTAGAAGTGTTCACACTAACATCCTATGAAACACATTTCCAGAATTTCAAATTGTTGCACTGAAATGACAAAGTTCAAATTATCTGCACACCACATTATCTCAAGCAGTCCATAGGCCTCACAACCCTTTATCCAGTCCAAGGAGAGTGACCGAAACTGTTAACTTCTAGACTGCCACTTTAAATCAGTTACAAAATTTATGCACATTTGAAATTAAACAAACAAGATCTATCTTTATAATTCACTTGCATCTCATTATTATACAGGTTAGTTTTATACATTGCTGGAATTACGTCTTTTAGATAGCTATTTTTGCATTATGGGTCGCAAATGCAAGAACCTAGTCAAGTTCACAGCCTATTTCTTCATCCTTCTGCATGGCTGCTTAAGCCATATGATGCTCTTATAATACTGTATTACCAAATTTTCTTACTAATGCACATCACAATATAATACAGTATTCTTGGTTATTCTAATTTCCTCTTATGCTCAACATTATATCAGATAGGCTCATTGCATAGCTAATTTCATTATCTTTCAGATAGTATGTCATTTGTCATTGACACTCTCTCTCTCTCTCTCTCTCTCTCTCTCTCTCTCTCTCTCTGTGTGTGTGTGTGTGTGTGTGTGTGTGTGTGTGTGTGTGTGTGTGTGAGATATCATGAATATACTTTTATATGAACATAATAGAGGGAAACATTCCACGTGGGAAAAATATATCTAAAAACAAAGATGATGTGACTTACCAAACAAAAGCGCTGGCAGGTCGATAGACACACAAACAAACACAAACATACACACAAAATTCAAGCTTTCGCAACCAGTGGTTGCTTCTTCAGGAAAGAGGGAAGGGGAGGAAAAGACGAAAGGATGTGGCTTTTAAGGGAGAGGGTAAGGAGTCATTCCAATCCTGGGAGCGGAAAGATTTACCTTAAGCGGAAAAAAGGACAGGTACACACACACACACACACACACACACACACACACAAGCACAGACATGTGTAAAGGCAAAGATAACTCTTGCATTGCACTCACATTAAATGACATCGAATTTTTGTTAAATATTATTTAAACAATTGTTTGTGACTTCTTGACAGAGGCGTCTTTCGGTTCTCATTCAATTGTGGTGCTTGCTAACATGCGATTGATCACTTTTAAATCAGCACAGTTTTTTTTTTTTTTTTGTACGTAGTAGCACTTGGAATAAACATTTAAATACAGTTACTTTCAAAATTGTAAACTGTTCATTAAATAACATCACAAGTACTACTATACTTGAGGTATTCATTCTGTATTCATCAGGTGTGTAAATGTGGAGACTACGATGTTCCGACAAACGTATGCGCAACGAAAAAGTTATAAAAGACGTAATAAGTCAACATATAAATTACATACAGATGAGTGGCATTAGGAACGATAACTATCATGCAGTGCTATAATCAGGGATATCGCATGTAGTAATTGCATGAAGCGTTTAAAAGTTGTTGATTCACAGGTTCATTCGTGAAAATGATTGTTGGCTGTGAAATATTAACTTCTATAGTTTTAAAGATATTGAAACACTGATGTGTCATTGTACGTGCCTCTTTTTTTTGAGATTGCAGATGTGTTCAGATTTGCGTTAATATTTGATTGTAAATTATTATACACTCTCAAAAAGCTGTAAGATCCCATCGTTCAGTTTGTCACATTCTGCTAAGCGAGCAACCATTGTACGGCTCCCCTCTGGCGGGACTTGGTCACATCGAGTCTTCATCTTGGCTGGCCTGGAGCAGCCGCTATGGCCCACACTGAGCACTGGGCCCACTAGCGCCCAGCTGTACATGAAATACACCTTACCTCATAGCAATTCTAGGTGGCTGATTAGCTTGCCTGCATAAGCGTATGTTACTTGTTAAGTGAGTGGATGTGACCTATTTTAGAAAGCTCCATGACGTTATCTTTCAGCAAGATAATACAATACCACACGTTGTCGATGCTGTCCTGAACTACTGCAGTGTGAACGGTGCTGTACATGATATGTACACAATAAGTAAAATTTCGTTTTTTGGTATCCTTCCAGGTGTTATAATTTTAACTGACATCAATAAATGAAGATCTCATCCTTTTGAACCGCAAAAAGAAACTTGTAGAAGAGCTAGTAACTCCAGTTGTTGGTCACAGTAATGTTATCCTGCAGTATTTTTTGTGGGAATTTTTAGTATTTAACTTCCTGTCAACGATGAAGTCATCAAAAACTGAGCCCAAGCTCAAATTGAGGAGCGATGGGAAGGAAATTAGTCGTGTTCTTTTTATTCAAGATAGATCATGGCAAGTGGAGCAAGCTGTGAACTGCATATACTATATCTGAGACAGTCGACTACTTGATGATGTTTCACGATTTTATGTACAGTTTTTCTGGCTAAGTGCAGACAAGTCCATAGATTTGCTTATGCTCTGCCTGCTTAGCAGTCTGATAAGCATTCGAAGTCTCTCATAAATCTCCTCAACCTTAAAAACATTTATGTGAACCGCAGAGCAGAAACACTCATTACAATTAAAGTAAAATCTCTTACGTTCTGTTGCATCACGTGGTGCTTCCACGAAATATCCCTCTCAATATCACATTTCTTGTTTAAAAAGACAGGAAATCACTCGTACTCTGAAACAAGAGTAATATCTGCCATTGAAACTTGGTGTCAGATTAAAACTCTGTTCTGGACTGTGAGTCGAATCTGGGCTCCTGCCTTTTGCTAGCATTTGGGAAACTCCTATTCGTATGCATGTTTCAATTAGTTACACTCTTTCTCCACCGAACATTTCCTATTTTGTTGGGAAAGTGTAACTCAATTTCTGTTACAAACTGCAATGACTTAATACTCAGTTCGCACCCTTATTCATGATGACATTTGCATTTTATAAAGTAACTACTCTTCTTCTTCTTTTTTTCGTATTGTCCATCTCCTGACGACGCTATTTCAATTGCACTTTCTCGTTTACTTGTGCGTGTAAACCCAGTATTCGCACTTCGGTTCCTATTCTTTTCCGTCCTTGCTTCATTCCAAGCTTTCCCTGCTTTTAGTTTTGATTTTCTTGGAAACCAAGATATTCTTCGAGATTATTATCGAGTGGAGTGTGAAGTATCTGTGCTAGCAGAATAGAAATGCTGGAAACACGTCCGAAAACAATTTATTGGACCCAAAAAAACGAGACAATAATACAATCTCCAAAAGCACAACAGACTCGATCCCAACTGCGGATCGTCACATATAAAATAACAAATAGTAGAAAAGACCCGTCCCTTCACGGAGAGAGACCAAAATAAAACAATTCTACAATGTGAAGATGTTTGTCGACTATGCAAAGTTCATCTGCAAGGGAAACAAATAAATGGTTCAAATGGCTCTGAGCACTATGGGACTTAACTTCTGGGGTCGTCAGTCCTCTAAACTTAGAACTACTTAAACCTAACTAACCTAAGCACATCACACACATCCATGCCCGAGGCAGGATTCGAACCTGCGACCGTAGCGGTCGCGCGGTTCCAGACTGTAGCGCCTAGAACCGCTCGGCCACCTCGGCCGGCCATCTGCAAGAGATCGGTCAGCTGGAAGAGGCGTCTGACAATGTCTGACGGGCTGGCACCTGTGTATACTTCCAAGCGGTGCGTCGACCTGCCCTTTGCCGCCAGTGCACCGTCGTATAAAGCCCGTTTGGCGGATGTATCTGCCGGAACTATTTGTGATCACATGCCTGGCGTATCAGAGTAGTTCTTGGGCTCACTGCGACCTCTGGTGAAGCTATTCTGCAGGCTCCGCGAACGGGTAGCGGTGCCTGGCGGCCGTTGGTGGAGACCTGGTATGGTGTTGTGGCTTCCGGTAAATATTTGTGTTGACAACACAGGCGACTTAGGTTTTCCTGGTGAATATGAGCCCTGTGATGCAGGCATCCCGTGTTGTTGGTCGTGAAGTGGAATGCCAATGCATTAGGCACTACGATGTATGAAGTGGGCAGCGACAGCAGAATGGATTTATGGATATCCTCCAGTGTTATCCCCACTCTTTGCAGGTCTTTTTCTATCTTGATGAACAACACCTCCTTGATTTTCTTGTTGAGAAAGTAAAGGAAGAGCCAATGACTCAACCATGTAGGAGTCATGTAGGCGATGTGTCCATATAAAGCAATCCTCCTCCTATGAATGTAGTCTGTGATCTTTTATACAAGTCTATAGAGTTCATGGTTGCGCCATTACCTGAATTCATCATCTTTTTTTGATCTGGCCTAGAATTTTTCTCAAGATCTGTCTTTCTGTCATTTCTGATTTCTTGATCAGATGTTTTTTATCCTTAGCAAGGCATTCTGCAGCATATAGGGCCTTCAGTCATATAACTATGCAGTAGTGTCTTATCTTGGCATTAAGTGATGTTGACTTCCCCTGTAGACACTTTTAGTTGTTTGATAAGCAGCTTCTATATTTCTGATCTGTGATGCAAATCCTTCTTAGAGGAGTTTGTCCCTATCCAATTTCCTAGATATTTAAACCTCTTTGTCCATTTTATTTCCCCTTATTCTACCTGTAGTTCTCTGTGTAGAAACTCCTACAGTACTTCTGCAATTACTAAAATTATTATTATTATTATTATTATTAACATTGTTGTTATTATATCTATTATTATTAGTTGCTAGTCAGACTGTTACTCCAAATACCTTTAGATATATGTAAATCTGGCTTCATATTTTGCTTTCACTTCTATTATTAACGTGATTATTATTTATAATGAGACAGTTACTATCATGACTTAAAATATGATGCAAAAATAGATTCTAAGAGAAAAGAACGACACACCACGAAAAATTTATTCGAATGAGCCGGAAATCGGTAGATGTGATGACAGACAAGCAAATGATTGCAGTTTCAGAAAAATTCGTTGCTTTATTCAAGAGAAAGAGCTTCTCACACTGAGCAAGTTAATAACGCGTTGGTCCATCTCTGTCGCTTATGTAATCATATATTCGGCTTGGCATTGATTGATATAGTTGTTGGATATCCTCCTGAGGGTAATGTGCCACATTAGTTCTCAGCAGACGAGAGATCCGGCGACTTGCTGCCCAAAGTAAGGTTTGGCAAACATGAAGACAAGCAATAGAAATTCTCGGCATTTGCAGGCGGAAATTATCTTGCTGAAATGTAAACCCAGGATGGCTTGTCATGAAGGGCAACAAAACGAAGCATAGAATATCGTCGACGTACCGCTGTGTTGCAAGGTTGACGTGGATGACAACTGAAGGGGTCCTGCTATGAAAAGAAATATTACCCCAGACCATCACACCTGGTTGTCGGACCGTATGGCGGGCGATAGCCATATTGGTGTACCACCGCAGTATTGGCGGTTTCCAGACATGTCTTCGGCCTGGAATCTGATTGACTGGAGTAGAATTGTCTTCAGTGATGAGTCCTGCTTCGAAGTGAGCCTCGATGACAAACAAAGGTGTGTCTCCAGATGTCCCAGACGGCGGTGGAATATCAATATGACTGTCGTTCGCCATATGGCCCGACAGCCAGGAGTGATGATAAAGGATACCATTTCTTTACGTAGCAGGACCCCTTTGGTCGCCATACCCTTAAAGCACAGCGGTTCGTCGGCAATACTCTACACCCTGTTTTGTTGCTCTTCATGGCAAGCTATCCTGGGCTTACATTTCAGCACGATAATGCCCGTCCGCACACGGCGAGAATTTCTACTGCTTGTCTTCATGTTTGCCATACCTTTCTTTGTCCAGTGGCCGGCCGCGGTGGCCGTGCGGTTCTGGCGCTGCAGTCCGGAACCGCGGGGCTGCTACGGTCGCAGGTTCGAATCCTGCCTCGGGCATGGATGTGTGTGATGTCCTTAGGTTAATGACCTAAGATGCTGAGTCCCATAGTGCTCAGAGCCATTTGAACCATTTGAACCTTGGCCAGTAAAGTCGCCGAATCTCTCACCGATTGAGAACGTTTAGAGCATTATGGGCGATCTCTCCAATCATCTCGGGATTTTGAGGACCTAACGCGCCAATTGGATGGAATTTTGCGCAAAACCCTTCAGCGGGACAACCAACAACTCTTATCAGTCGATGCCAAGCTGAATAAATGCGTGCCTAAGGGTGAGAGGTCGACCAGCGCGATATTGACTTGCTCAATTTGTGAGGCTCTTTCTCTTGACTAAATCATCCAGTTTTTCTGAAATTGTAATTATTTATTTGTTTGTACATGTAGGTCACATCTACCGATTTCTGTTCCATTCGAATAATTCCTTTGAGGTGCGTCATTTCTTTTTAATCGTCTTAGAGCGTATTTATATGTGTAAAACCTACGAGTGAAGGCCGCTAATCCAGTGAGAGTGAAAAATTTATAAAGTTTTTCAATAGAATAATTAGTTATTCTCGCTCAAATGTTTTACGCATACCTGTTTACAGAAGATGGTTGTGTGCCAACTGGTCCAAACACCAATAATGAAATAATGTAAAAAAATCGAACTGTTCTGATCTGTAAAGTTCTTATCACAGTAATAACTGCATTCTTAGTATTCAAGGGGAAATAGGATATAGCTCCAGACCTGATGCAAATGATAAAGGTTGGCTGGACTTTTAGGTCTCGTCGATAGCGACATCAGATTTGCAGCAGACGATCAGTTGGAGGAGGATGGAGAAACAGATAACCGTGGACTACTGCAGCATTCACGAGAAGTTATTTACAAAAGCGGCGGAAAATCTAAATCAGAATGTCGGATGGCAATTTGCAATCACGGCATTTCGAGAGCTCGCACGTTACTTCTGTGGGAGTCATTTGCTGCGTCGCGCCGATGACCGGAGCCATCTGTTGATGGAAAGACTGTAGGCTCGAGAGGTGGCCATGTTCTCACGCAGTCTCGTGCAGATGGAGGCGCGGTGCGCAGCGGTGGGTACTTTTTGCCATCGCAAGCGCTGGTACAGGGATAGCCCAGTGCTAATGGACAAACTGGTTCCCTGGCACGCAGCTGTTCTCAGACGGAACGCTGCACCTCTGCTGCCGCCTCCTTTGAAAAAACGTGGACTTCAAGGCTCGTTTTTGGTGGTATTAACCTTCTACCTTTGTTGAGTCTGAAAATATGTACGACGATTACTTGCTCCATCGTCTGTTAAAAAACGATGGAGGTTACCTCTCTCGATGTACTGTAGACACTCGCACGGGAGAAAAAGATTAGGCGGGAGGTAAATTGCACTGATATTCAGTTATGCTATCAGAGAAGCATTTATAACATTTCACTTTACTGCTTGAACATAAAAAGAAGAAATCGGCGAGGGGCGAGTAGGACTCGCGCACTGAGGTTTCCGTACAAACTTAATTATGTATATAGACAATTCATCCATTCCGGAATCTATTGCGAAATTGGTAATGCAAGATGTCGACCCCAGAGTGTTCAAGACTTTCGAGAGTATTCTACTTTCAAGTTTGATGTCGCATAACAAATGACAAAAGAAATAATTTTACCATATGACGTAATTACAAATTAAGAATTTTCTGATATTTTCCTTTACTTGTACTATGAAACCTTTCGTCTTTCCAAATTTCATGATTCTGTAACACCAAAAGAATATAGACATCAGTATGTGGCATAAATTTCAACTTGATTCATGTGTAGACACTCTAGAAAAAGGGGCCTTAACAGATGGATGGACGGACACACAGCCTGATAACAAACGACAAAACTTTTTTCCTGTGATATAATTACAAATCAACAATTTTCGGATTTTATCTTTCGGTTGTAGGGTGAAACCTTGCTTTTTACCAAATTTCATGACTCTAGGTCAGCAGAAAGCAACCTGTGGTTTTGATTTGTGAGTTTGTGAATATCGAAGTATGTGACATAAATGGCCATACCTTTTTATTTCAGTGACTTAGAAATTTTACTTTTTCACATTGCCAAGTGACTGTAGACCTTAATGCGTGACAAAATTCAACTTCATACGTCTATCCGTTCTGCAGAAACAGGGTTTTGAACAGTCGGACAGACAAATAGGAAGACAGATGGACTACGGAGTTATAGCGTGATCCTTTAAGGATTCCGTTTTCACCGATTGTGATACGGAACCCTAATAAATATCAATGTCTCTTTATGGGCACAGAGTAATCCTTCGGCATTGTGTACTGCAAATAGACGATTGAAAGTCTGGGATGAAGCACTGGTACAAACTAGTAATAATATACAATATCGTCGAACATCTTGTAAGAATAATAAAATTGGTGCATGAGGAGAATCTAAGTGTAAGACATAGTTGTAATGGTTTGGCAATGTTGATTAAGTTGTTTGTAGATAAGCAGAAGAAGGGAAGAGGGAAGTAAAAGTAAACTTCACAAGAAAAAGAAAGAAAGAAAAATGAAAGTTTAACTTTCCGTCGATAGCGAGGTCGTTAGAGATGTAGCACAATCTCGGATTACGAAAGGATGGGGAAGAGAATCGGACGTGCCGTTTTCAAAGGAAACACCCCGTCATTTGGGTGGACCGATTTAGGGAAATCAAGGAAAACCTAAGCGTGGATTGCCGGACGGGCATTTGAACCATCATCTTCCGAGTGCGAGTCCAGTGTGCCAACCACCGCACCACCTCGCTCGGTAACTTCAGAAGAGCGATGGAAACGAAAAGGAAAGGTTCACATATGTCATAGTGCTTCTGGTTAAAGACGTAAAGACTTGAATCACATGTGAAATAGGCAGTTTATGTATCTAAGATTAATGGTTATGGACGAACTAAGTTAAAACATTGAAACTTGGAAAGCTGCTTAACATCAGCATTGGGAAAGTTTCTGTAGTAAAAGAAATGGAGGACCAAAAGGCGGCATTGTGATGTGGTCTTGCTTTTTCGTTTGCTAGCTGACAAAGCCCATGATTGTCCAGGTATTCATTTTGTCAATTTTCTGTTAGGAATGGAAACAAAAAATAACATTGTTTGTAGTGTAATGTCCCGGACACTTCCTACACGCTGGACGCAGCTGCTTCGCGTGTCTGCAACCAGAACTCTTAAACGCTGGTGCTACAACGCGATTTTGAAAACGTCTCAATGGCAACGTCTCTTCATAGCTTTATGGATGGTGATTGTTTTCGCCTTCAGCCTTTTACGCTCCACAGTTGAAAGCTGTCAAAAGCGCTACCAGGTGTCAAAGATTTCGCCAAGTTGACTCGCCTGAAGGGGGTATAAGCAGTAAAGAATAAATGTATTAAAACATCATGCACGATGTAGTATTTTTTCACGTATCTCTATGTTTATGCCGTCATATCTTGTGAACTGTGTGCAATACCATGATATAATTTTGTACGTGCATTTAGCTGTATATATGTATCCTTCCTGCGAAGTTTATTGGGCGTAGAGTTAGCAGCACAGAAGTAATAAATTTAAACGTTATACTGACACAATGAATCCTGAAGGGCTGTCCATAAATGCATAAGAGTACAAGGGGGTGGAGATCTCTTCTGAACAGCACGTTGCAAGGCATCCCAGTTATGCTCAATAATTTTCATGCCTGCGGAGTTTGGTGACCAGCGGAAGTGTTTAAACTCAGAAGTGTTCCTGGAGCTACTCTGTAGCAATTGAACCTGTGGGGTGTCACATTGTCTTACTGGAACTGCCGAAGTCCTTCGGAATGCACAATGGACATGAATGGATGCAGGTGATCAGACAGGATACTTACGTATATGTCACCTGTCAGAACAGTATCTAGACGTATAAAGGATTCTATATCACTCCAAATGCACACGCCCCACGCCATTACAGAGCCTCCACCAGCTTGAATAATCCTCTGATGATATGCAAGGTCCATGGAGTCATGAGGTCGTCTCCATAACCGTACATGTCCATTCGCTCGGTACAATTTGAAACGAGACTTGTCCAACCAGGCAACACTTTTCCATTCATCAACAGCCCAGTATCGGTGTTTGTAGGTCCAGGTGAGTCATAAAGCTTTGTGTCATGCAGTCATCAAGGGTACACGAGTGGGTCTTCAGCTCCGACAGTCCATATCGATGATGCTTCATTGAATGTGTCGCACACTGACACTTGTTGATGGCCCAGCATTGAAATCTGGAGCAATTTGTGGAAAGGTTGCATTTCTGTCACGTTGAACGATTCTCTTCAATCGTTGTTGGCCCCGTTCTTGCAGGAACTTTTTCTGCCGCAGCAGTGTCGAAGATTTGATGTTTTGCCGGATTCCTGATATTCATGGTACACTTGTGAAATGTGTTCCAGCGTAACTGCGAGTGCCGGCACGATGATCAAGAATGTAAGAGCAGATAGGGCTGTGAGACTACGTCAGCCAATAGTAGGTTGACGAACCCCTCTCTAGGACGACACCAAGACAGGAGCGGCATCTATACGAATAGAGTATGAGCGCCGCGTTGCCTAGCTGCAGGCGGAATGGAAAACGAGCCGTCATACGAGTACAAACGTTACAGCAGTGACTTATGAACTGTGTTGTTTTGCTTGCAATGAAATTTTATATACCGAAGGACATTGATTATTTGCATGTCGCCATTTGCTTGCGACACACCTTTGTGAATACGCAAAGATAAGTATTGTCAGTTTAACTTACTGTAATAAACTCCATTGATACGATTTGCTTGAATTGTTGTCTGGCGTTCCGAGAAAACAGCTTCCCAGACACCCTATATCAGACGAGTGGTCGGAGCACAATATCGACGACGAGAATTAAAAAAAACAAAAAAAGAAAACCTCGCGCCTCGCCGCCATGGAATCTTCTTTTGTGTTTTGCTTGCGCCTTAATTCTCTCTTTTCTTTTCATTGCAGATGTATTTGTTTGCTTTAACAGTTTCTTATCGTGTTTTTGCTAATCAGTGTTGTCAGGTGGGCTTTGCATAATTTTTATTTGCTTTTGTACTTATTTTTCTTGCTTGCCTAGCCTGTTTCTTGCATTTGTCTCTTTCAACATGCTCACCCTACCCCTTTCCCACCCCTATGCTCAGGCGCCACAGCTGCCAGCGTTAGATGCAACGCAGCTAATTCAAATGTTTTTAGCTCCAGAACCAGCAAAAATCCTCGCTGCTAAACATGGGACAGCAGCTCCTGGTTGACCAAACTGCTAATGCAGCACAAGCAACACCAACAGCAGCTCCAATTGCTATACCGCCTTTCCACCAGTTTCATGAACAAAAAGAGGAATGGCTCAAGTAGTTGCAACAATCTGAAGCCCACGTAATCGCTCACAACGTACTGGGTACTGTGAAACTCCCGTATTTATTGTCCACGGAAGGAAGAGCATGTTCAGACTCACTTAGAAGTTATTTCCGAGCGTCACTCCGAGTGAACTCCCCCTGCGGGTTCGGGGGTAAGAATAGGCCCGCGGTATTCCTGCCTGTCGTAAGAGGCGACTAAAAGGAGTCTCCAAAGTTTCGGCCTTATGTGATGGTCCCCACTTGGGTTTGACCTGCCATTTTCAAAATTTCCGTTGTTAGTGCGTGCCATTTGGGGAAGGACGCCTTACGTGGTGTTTTTCTATTGGTCCATCGTGCACCTCCATCTTGCATGCTATCTATTGTCGTGTGGAGGGATTTACACCCCATGTCTTCTGGGTTGCCTCCTCGTCTTGTGCGCAATCCCCTTCTTACCGCCCACGACAACTGTGGACCCTTTCAACACCTAAAATCCAGCACGGTAGCCAGTCCGTTGTGGTGGGGTCGTCATGTACCCTCTTGGTGGTAGCCCCCTGACCACGCAGGGATCGCACTACAGATGCCAGAGCTGTTTCCTCCCCATGCATGCCAAGGAGTATGTGCCCATCTTGTCTGGGGCACGGGGACTTCGGGCAATGGGATATCGGCCAGGTACCCGTTGCTTTGGCTGAGTGGCGCCCTTTGGGAGAGCCCTCGTTCGGAGTAGGTGGCATCTGGGCGGATGTGGCGCAATGAAGCGCAATAAATCTCACCAAGCTGGTGGTCGCACTGCCACCAGCGTCTCTAAGCGAGGCAGAATTGAATTCGATGCTGCACAATATGATCCTCAGTCGTTCCCCTCGTTGGCTGCGCCATGGGAGGGACGCAGATCTAGTGCCAAGCAGGAGCCTTATGTACCACAATACCTTGTCTGCAGCAGGACTGATGGTGACTCCTTTCTTTCGACAAAGCCTATGTTTTTTGTGGAACACCTGGAGGATAAGTTTGGGGAAGTGGCGGGGTTGTCTAAAATGAGGAATGGGTCCATCCTCCTCAAGACATCCTCCCCAGCCCAGTCACGGGCGTTGCTCTTGTGTGATAAGCTGGGAGACGTCCCTGTTACCGTCACTCCCCACAGTAGCTTAAATATGGTCCAGGGGATTATTTACCATCGCGACCTCTTGTTACAGTCCGATGACGAGCTGAGAGCTGACTTGGAACGACGTGGTGTGCATTTTGCCCGTCGTGTGCACAGAGGACCCAGGACCAACAGGGTGGCCACCGGTGCCTTTATCTTGGCCTTCGAGGGTGCTGTATTGCCTGAGAAGGTCAAGGTAATGGTTTATCGTTGTGACGTCAAGCCATACGTCCCTCCCCCGATGCGGTGCTTCCAGTGCTGGAAGTTTGGGCATATGTCCTCCCGTTGCCCATCCAGCGCCACATGTCGAGATTGCGGACGCCCCTCTCATCCTGATTCTCCATGTGCACCTCCACCTGTCTGTGTCAACTGTGGGGAACACCACTCTCCATGCTCGCCAGACTGCCCCGTTCTTCATAAGGAGCGGAAGATTATGGAATTTAAGACCCTGGACCGGCTTACTTATCGTGAGGCAAAACTGAAATTTGAAAGGTTGCATCCTGTCCCTCTTCAAACTTCTTATGCTGCAGCTACGTTATCGTCGCCCTCGCGGGCGGCAGTTGTCGCCTCCTCTGTGCCGCCTTCAGTGGGCCCTCGGGGCCGTACATCTCTGTCTGCCCCCCTCGTGTCTGGGGGCAAGCCTTCCTCTGTTGCCCCCTTAGCAGTTGGGGGCAAACCCCCTTCTGTCACTCCCCCCGCACATGTTTCAGGAGTGACATCTGCTCCAAAACCAGGGGGCTCGATCCCTCCCCCTCCCCCTCCTTCCCCGCCGGCGTCGTCTCTGCCGGCTCTTCTCTCGCGGAAGGGGTCCCTCGGGGCCCTCCCTTCTTCCGTTTCTTTTGCTACCCCGCCGGATGTCAGCCAGTGGCTGAAGGTTCCTCCACCTGCTGGTCGTAGGGCTTCTGCGTCGTCGTCAGCCTCCGACGCTCCTTCAGAGAAACTCTCCCAGCCCTCTAAGCCAAAGGACAGACGCGAGAAGAAGGAACGGAACGTGTCCAAGAAGAAGGACGCTCCGGCAGTTTCAGTACCGCCTGCTGTCAATAGTTCTGGCTCTGGGGATGCGGTGGAGATCCTCGCCTCTGCCGCGGATCTCGCCCTCGCGGAACCCTCGGGGCCTCTCCTATGGACACAGCTGTCTCTCGCCCAGTGGCGGCCGTTGACTCTGCGGCGCCGTCTGCCTCTTAGTCGCCTTCACGCCCTCCCAGTCCCTTCCTGCTTCCATTCTCCAGTGGAATTGCGGCGGTTATTTCCGCCACCTGCCTGAGCTCCGGATGCTTCTGAGTGTTTCCCCTGTTCTCTGCATTGCTCTTCAGGAAACTTGGTTTCCAGCAATGCGGACCCCTGCCCTTCGCGGTTATCGGGGATACTATAAGAACCGCGCTGACTGTCAACGAGCTTCAGGTGGAGTTTGCCTCTTTCTTCACCATTCTGTCTGTAGCTCGCCAGTCCCCCTTCTGACGCCTTTAGAGGCAGTCGCTGTCAGGATTGAGCTGTCGCCGGTTATTACTGTTTGCTCTGTTTACGTTCCTCCGTATGGGCAGCTCCCCCGACATGTCTTAGCTGCGCTGCTGGCTCAACTCCCGCCGCCATTGCTGCTTCTGGGCGATTTCAATGCCCACAACCCTCTATGGGGTGGGACTGTCTCCGATGACCGCGGTCGCAGTGTGGAGCATGTGTTGGCTCAGCTCGACCTTAGCCTCTTGAACACCGGTGGTCCCACGCATTTCAGTGTGGCCGATGGCTCGTTCTCGGCCATCGATCTCTCTCTTTGCAGCCCCGGACTTGTCCCATCCCTTCACTGGAGAGTGCATCCTGACCTGTGTGGTAGTGACCATTTTCCCATCTATTTGTCACTGCCCCAGTGTCATTCTTCTGGGCGCCTGCCCCGCTGGGCTCTCAACAGGGCTGACTGGCCGGCTTTTACTTCCGCTGCCACCATTGCTTCTCCCCCACAGGGTGACATTGACGAGGTGGTCCGCGTCTTGACCTCGTCAATTATTTCTGCGGCCGAGACTGCCATCCCCCGCTCTTCTGGATCCCTCGGAGGAAGGCTGTCCCCTGGTGGTCGCCGGAGATTGCTGAGGCTATTCGCGACCGTAGGCGGGCTCTCCAGCGTCATAAGCGGCACCCGTCTCTGGAGACCCTCATCGCCTTTAAGAAGCTCCGTGCCTTGGCCCGTCGTTTTATTGCACGGCGTAAGCAGGAATGCTGGGAGAGGTACATTTCATCCTTGGGCTCCCGTGTCTCCCCATCGCTCGTGTGGTCCCGCATCCGGCGGATTTATGGATACCAGACCCCTATGGGTGTCCCTGGAATCTCCCTGGACGGCGCTGTCTGCACGGACGCTGCCACCATTGCTGACCACCTTGCCACGCACTTTGCTACGAGCTCTGCGACTGCAACTTACCCTCCTGCCTTTCGCTCTCTAAAGGAGCGCGCCGAGCGGACGCCGTTATCATTCCACACACGTCGTTCTGAAAAATACAATGCTCCTTTCAGCGAGAGGGAATTCCTCGCTGCCCTCGCCGATTGCCCTGATACAGCGCCAGGACCGGACTGCATCCACGCGCAGATGCTGAAGCATCTCTCCGGGGACTGCCAGAGACACATCCTCACCATCTTTAACCGCATTTGGAGCGAGGGCGTGTTCCCGTCGCAATGGCGAGAGGGTGTTATCGTCCCCATCTTGAAGCCCGGTGCGGACCCTCTGGCGGTGGACAGCTATCGTCCCATTACCCTCACCAACGTTTTGTGCAAATTGCTCGAACGTATGGTGGGGCGGCGTTTGTGTTGGGTCCTTGAGTCGCGCGGTCTCCTCGCTCCATCCCAGGCTGGCTTCTGTCAGGGCCGGTCTGCTGCGGACAATTTGGTGCGCCTGGAATCTGCTATCCGTACGGCCTTTTCCCGTCTTTTTTGATCTGCGGAAGGCATATGACACAACATGGAGGCATCACATCCTTGCTACGTTGCGCGAGTGGGGTCTTCGTGGTCAGCTCCCAGCTTTTCTTCAAAACTTCTTATTGCGCCGCTCTTTCCGGGTGCAAGTCGGTGCCGCCTCTAGTTCATCTTATATACAGGAAAATGGGGTCCCTCAGGGCTCGGTGTTGAGCGTTTCCTTATTTATAGTGGCCATTAATGGTCTGGCTGCAGCCGTGGGGTCGTCGGTGTCTCCTTCTTTGTATGCCGACGACTTCTGCATCTCATTCAGCTCAACGACTACAGGAGTCGCCGAACGCAGGCTGCAAGCAGCCATTCGCAAGGCGGCATCATGGACTCTGACTCATGGATTTCAGTTCTCTGCGGCCAAGACTCGAGTTATGCATTTCTGCAGGCGTCGGACGGTCCACCCTCATCCGGAACTTTACCTCGACGGTCACCTACTTGAAGTGGTGGACACTAGCCGCTTCTTAGGACTCGTCTTTGATGCCCGGCTCACATGGGTTCCTCATATTACTCAGCTGAAGCAAAAGTGCTGGCGGCACCTCAACGCCCTCCGCTGCCTGAGCCATGCGTCTTGGGGTGCAGATCGCAGCACGCTGTTGCGATTGTACAGAGCCCTTGTGCAGTCCAGGCTTGATTATGGGAGCCTGGCCCATGGGTCTGCATCACCCAAAGTGTTGACGTTGTTGGACCCCATACACCACTGTGGGGTTCGGCTTGCAACTGGCGCTTTCCGTATGAGCCCCGTGGATAGTCTGCTGGTGGAGGCCGGGGTTCCCCCGCTGCGGATTCGCCGCCACCGACTGCTCGCCGACTATGCTGTCCACGTGCATTGCTCACCGGGCCATCCCAATCATCGCCTGCTTTTCCCTGCCAGGGTCCTCCCTCTGCCCGACCGGCGACCTAGGTCTGGGCTTTCCATTGCTGTCCGCATCCAGTCCCTGCTGTTGGAACTGGGGTCGTTCCCTCTTCTGCCGCCCTTCTGGGCCTGTGCACCCACGCCTCCCTGGTGTATGACCCGTCCGTCCGTCCGCCTGGACTTGGCACGGGAACCCAAGGACTCGGTTCCGCATGTGGCCCTCCGTCACCGTTTTCTTGCGCTCGTCGCCTCATTTTCAGGCTGTGAGCCTGTCTACACTGATGGTTCCCTGGTGGATGGTCGTCCTGCCTACGCTTTTGCTCACGCTGCCCATGTTGAACAGCGCTCCTTGCCGGCTGGCTGCAGTATTTTTACTGCAGAGCTGGTGGCCATATTGCGCGCTCTTGAGCATATGCGTTCCTGCTCAGGTACGTCCATCGTCATCTGCAGTGACTCCCTGAGCAGCCTCCAGGCTATCGACCGCTGCTATACCTCTTCTCCTCTGGTATCCTTTATTCAGGAGTCTGTTTTTGCCATTACCCGCTCTGGTCGTTCGGTGGTCTTTGTTTGGACGCCAGGTCACGTTGGCATCCCGGGGAATGAACGTGTCGACAGGCTGGCCAAAGGGGTGGTCGACGCCCCCACTTTGGCGATCGGCCTCCCGGCTCGTGATTTGCAGCTGGCGTTGCGCCGTAAGGTGCTTCAGATGTGGCGTGACGAGTGGCGTAGTCTGACTTCTCCGAATAAACTGCGGGCTGTTAAGGAGACGACCGATGTGTGGCAGTCCTGCCTGCGGGCTTCTCGCAGGGACTCTGTCATCCTGTGTCGGCTCCGCATCGGCCATACCTACCTGACGCACGGACATCTTTTGCGTCAGGAGGATCCCCCCCCCCCCCCGCCCCCCCTGTGTCAGTGTGGGTCCCGGTTGACAGTCGCCCACATATTGTTGGAGTGTCCCCGCCTGCGCACCCTCCGGCAGACTTTTAATCTCCCGGGCACGTTGCCTTTGGTTTTATGCGACGATGCCTCCATGGCTGACGACGTTTTAAATTTTATCCGTGGTAGTCCTTTTTTGGTTCCATTTAGGGGGGACCTGTCCCTTTCCCTTTCTGTGTATCTTGTCCTCGAGTGTCTCATTGCTTGCAGATTTTAATGTGTGTATTCGGATGGTTGACTCTTTCCCAATTTTTGTTCCCATGGTCAGTCAACCAGTCTCCGGCCCTCTTCTTTTCTTCTGTTTCTTTCTGTCCAGTGTTCGTCTGTACACTTCTTGTCTCTAGTGTTCGCTGCCACATTGGTGTTCTTTCAGTGACTGGGGGAGGGGCGTCTCCTCCCCCCTTGGGGTTTTACTTGTTCCGTAAATTTTGTTTCGCCTGCTTTTGGAATGGGGGACTGATGACCTTAGCTGTTTAGTCCCCCTTAAACATCCCAACAACAACAACAACATCCGAGTGAACTTTCGTATGAGCAGGTTGTAGATTCGCTAACTAGCTATTATAACCAAGAAGTGAATGTGTAGCAACTAGAGATCAGTTCTTCAATTGTAAAAAATGGTCAGAACAAACTTATCATGAGCGAGTAATAGATTTGCAGGGCATGACAAGGAAAGGAACATTCAAATATGCTTGTGGGGCTTTGTATTCTGATGCTATGTTGCGTGATGCGATCGTGTACATTGTAACTGATGTCAAACTCTGAGAAAAGATTTTGAAACAGCCTGATCCATCATTTCAGCAAGTGGTGTAAATACTAGATCAGTCGATTCAGGTGCCCTGTTGGCCAATAAATTTGAGCAGTCAGCAATTTGTCAGGTTGAGTCCCTTGTTAGCATCCAGCCCATTCGACAGCAGTAGCTTCCGCTCGCCACGCCACGTTAGCAACTCCCCACGCCATGTAAGCAGCTCGGTAAACAGGCGGCTACACAGTAGAACAGAATTAAGTCATGCCCTCGGTGTTAATAGTAGTAGTAGTAGTAGTAGTAGTAGCAGCAGCAGCAGCAGCAGCAGCTGCTGCTGCTGCTGCTGCTGCTGCTGCTGCTGCTTTATTCAACTGTAGACCTCTTTTTACAAGGATATAGGTCATGTCAACGTATTTACAAGTTATGACAATTTAAAATAAGCTAATTCGTATGCACATACATTTACAGACTTCTAGTTGGAGACAATCATTAGATATACTCCTGGTATACAATACTTTTTTCACAAATAACTTATTAAATAATGTAATGCCTCAGTGTTCACTCACATCTCATTATCAGTCACTGGACTCACTATTTCTGTACCACAACTTCTTATTTGTTATCCCGAAACGTGAGTCTGCATCCTTCCATAGTGAGTGAGATGTTGAGCTCCGAAAGAGGAAGAGGTGTTTGTACTGTGCTGTGCATAGCTTGGGGATAAGTATTTCTATAAAGGAAAATAAGAAGAGAAAAACATAAAGTGAAGGTGTTATGTGGAATGTTGGATGTTTTATAATAAGTATTATTATTTATTTGTATAACATTTCTTATCAAACCCCTATTCCTTCAATGTATAAAATGTATTGGATAACAGGTACTTTTTAGCTGCCTTTTTAAATATGTGTATTTTTGAAATTTCTTTAATCTCTTTTGGTAATTTATTGTACAGTTTTATTCCTTGGTAGAAAATGCGGTTTTGAGTTTTATGTTTATTTTTTTCGTAAATGTAAGTTGAGTCCAGCTCTTGTTGCATGGCCATAGACAGAGCTGTTTGTGCAGTAATTACCAATGTTATATTTGATGTGTACAACTGACTGGTAAATGTATGCACATGGGGCAGTTGAAATCCCCAGTGTTTTGAACAGATCTTTACAATGAGCTTGACTGGTATTTTTAGTTATTATTCTTATTACTCTTTTCTGGAGTTTGAAAATTGTGTATATATTTTGTGCGTTTGTTCCCAAGAAAGAATGCGATAGCTAAGAATTGAGTGTACATATGAGTAATATGTAACTAAAAGACACAGCATGTTACACACTGATGATAGAATTCTAAGGGCATAACATGCTGATGACATTCTGTTTACAGATACCTTCGTGTGTTCACACCACTTCAACTGAGAATCAGTATTCATTCCTAGAAATTTTGCATTTGTTACAGTCTATAGGGGTGCCATCTACATTTAATTTAACATTGTCATTTTTGCTCTTCAACCTGAAATTCATGACATTAGCTTTCTTTATGTTCAATGTCACGTTATTTCTTATTCACCAATCATAAACTTCCTTGAGAGTTTCATTTGCATTCTCTGCAAGGAGTTCTCTTGTTTCCTCAGTGACTATAATATTGCTGTCATCAGTGAAGAGAATTTTTTCATCTTGAATAACACTACTGGGGAAGTCATTGATGTATATTAGGAATAGTATTGGTCCTAATATCCTACCTTGTGGCACCCCTATATTAATGTATTTTGGTGGTGATAAGCGTTTTACTAAATGTTTAGACCTATTTGAAGTATGTGTTATCTCTACTCTTTTTACCCTATTTGCTAGTTATGATCGAAGCCAGTAGTTAGTTACCCCTCTTACATTCACGACACAATCGCCAAGAGAGCCCTTCCCAACAAGCATGATGTTACATTTATGACAAGAAAGGACATGTACAATCCGTATGTTTGCAACAAAACAAACATAAGAATTCAGCCCACTCACAAAAATCTAGTCACAAGGTCCATGTATTTAATGCCATATATTCAAAGTCTGCAACAGCCTTAGCAAAACTAGCAAGCGAACAGTTTCTTCAGTGCTACGCCAGTCCAACAAACTTTTTGTTCATTTGCTTCTTTACGGGAAACGTGCGAAATTTCAGTTGGACAATCGTGCCTCTGTAACATTGCTGAATCGTCACACATTTGAAACGTTAGGCTCGCCACGCCTGTCTAAAACTAACATGCACCTGATGGCTTACAATGGACAAGACTTCCTATTCTCAGAAAATGCAATATACCTGCCATGTATCGCTCGCATACGCGACAGTGACTTTTACGGTGCTACAATCACACGATTGTGAGAACGTATTTGGTCTTGATTCATTTGATTTTTTTGGCTTTAACATTGAAGACACTGTGTTCTCAGAGTCTGCATTCAATGCAAAAGACAGTGTGGCTAGCTTGGTGAAATAATCCCCGGAACTCTTTCCTGAAGGTTTGGGCAAGGCTAAAAATTTTGTTGCACATATTACTCTGCAAGACACTGCTCAGCCAAAATTTTGCTAGTCCAGAACTGTTCCAATTGAATTACGGGACAATGTCACTGCTGAACTTAAAGAATTGCATGATAGCGGAGTGCCAAGCAGCTTTTCAAAAACTTGAAGATGTATTACTCAGTGATCGACGCTTAGTTCACTTTGATCCTGGCAAACCAGTTGTACTGCAAGTTACGGAATTGATACAGTGCTTTCACTCAGAATTGGTGATAAAGACAGGCCTACCGCCTTTTCATCAAAAGTGTTGTCCAAAGCTCAGTATAAGCATTCACAATTAGATACAGAGGCTTTGGATATTGTGTATGGTGTCAACAAATTCCACCACTATTTGTATGACAGAAAATTCCACTTAGTAATGGATCACAAGCCATTGCAGTCCTTGTTTTATCCGAGGAAACCGATTCTGTACGAACTGCCCAAAAATTGCAAATGTGGGCTTTGTTGTCGCCTCAATACCAGTACGAGATTGTGCATACTCTGACAGCTCAACATGGTAATGCGGATGCACTTCTATGTCTTCCGACTGGCTCCGATACAGACTTTGATGCTTCTGCTGCATTTCGCTGTCACATCGATGCTCAGGATCCTTCCTGCTGAACTATAGGATAATTGCACAGGCCACGGAAGCTGATTCTGATTTGATCATTTTGCTAAAATACATTCGTGGCCTCGCTGTAGAGAAAGGTGCGATTCTTGTAAAAAATGACGGTGGTCAGTCATGTGTGTTGATCCCTTAACCTTTACAAAAAGAGATGTTGCAGTTACTTCACCAAGGACACCGGGGGACTTCCCGTACGAAACAGTTAGCGCTTCGACACTACTTGGCAGAGTATGGACATGTCCAAGTAGAACAGATGAAGTCAGAGTGTCATGCATGTGCGGAAAATCAGTCCAATCCGTCACAAAAATTGTTTGTCGCAATCACCATGACAACACGTTCACGTAGACTTTGTTGGACCTTTTTCAACACTTGTTGGTTGATTGTTGTTGATTTGTATGCACGTTTCCCTTTTATGTGCCAATGAACTCGACAACGTCACATAGCACAATTTAGGTGTTGTCCTCAATTTTTTGCCTCAAAGGTTTACCTGAAGTCATTGTGTCAGACAACGGCTACCAGTTCACGTTGAAACATTTTCTGAAGGACGTGGCATACAGCATGTAGGTAATGTACCATTCTATCCACAGTTCAACTGCGAAGTGGAACGTTTTGTCAGAAGCTTCAAGCAGCAAGTGGCCAAACTTTGCTCCGCACACACCAAGGATCAAACATTGCAACTCTTTCTCGCCTCCTATTGTTTGCCTCCACGAGATGGACCATCGCTGGTGAAATTGCTTCACGACCGCCGCCATCGGACACTGCTCCACCCTCCTCAGCACCCGGCGCCGAACGAAGGCCCCAGATATCGCTTCACGCCGCGTGATATTGTGTTTTTCAGGGTTTTTAGCGGCAGCCAACTGTGGGCGCGGGGCGAGACCTTTCGTCAATTTGGCGCATGCATGTATCTCATTTCAGACCCAGACGGATTGCAGCGCTGGCATCGCAATCAAGTTCGCCACTGTCATGTGCGCGGTGATCCTTCGTGTCTCTTCCCCCAGATTCATGAATCCCAAGGACACTGCGGCCGCAGCAGCAGCCAGAAGATGTCATCACAACACTGCAGGACGACCACATGGAGACGGAGCCTTCGCCTCCTCCGCCTCCTCTCTTCCTACCGATAGAGCTGGACCCGCCCACACCGCAGCAGCTAAGGCCTTCTACATCTGGTTATTGGCGTCGGGAGGTGGGCGTGTACACTTTGGTCATTTTCTGGGGGACGCTTTCACCAGGACGAAAGCCGGATGCCGGGGTATGACCAGAAGCTTGATGTCCTCTGCAGCCACAGCTTCTGGTCCAGAAAAGCGTCCACACTCCTGCTCCCCCGCCGTTGTCGCGCTCCCTACATGATGAGGGTCCGTCGCTTTTTTTGGGGGGGGGGGGAAGGGGGGGGGGGGGAAGGGAGAATGTTCCAGCGTAACGACAAGCGCCGGAGGAATAGAAGAGCAGAGAGGGCTGTGAGACGACATCGAGTAGTAGTACACTGATGAACCCCTCTCAAGGACGACACAAGACAGGAGCGGCTTGTACACGAAGAGAATATAAGCGACGCTCTGCCTAGTCGCAATCGCAGAGGAAGACGAGCTGTCATGCAAACGTTAAAGCAGTGACTTATGAACTGTATTGTTTAACTTGCAATGAAATTGTATATACCGAAGGACACTGATAATTTGCATGTCGCCATTTGCTTGTGACACCTTTGTGAATATGCGAAGTTAAGTATTGTCAATTTAACTTACTGTAATAAACTCAATTAATAAGATTTGCTTGAACTGTTGTCTAGCAATCCGAGAAAGCAGCTTCCTGGCGCCCTATATCAGACGAGTGGGCACAACACAATAAAATGGTCGTATGGGAAAATCCCCTCTTCACCGCTACTTCGGAGATATTGCGTTCCATCGCTCGTGCGCTGACTATAACACCATGTTCAAATCAATTAGATCTTGATAACCTGCCATTGTAGCAGCAGTAACCGATCTAACTGTGCCAGACTAATGTCCTACATAGGCGATGCCGACCCCAGCCCCATATTCTGCCCGTTTACATATATCTGTATTTGACTTTCGCATGCCAATACCAGTTTCTTTGGCACTTCAGTATATATGTGTGGATGAACGAAGTACCGTCTAGATCACGCAGTCTTTCGTATAATGAACGGTTCCTGCCAAATGAGTCACGTTAAGATCTAAAATAGGGAGAGGGTTGTAGTTGTCATCAGCATCAGATGGTGCACATCGTCAGAAATAGGTGTTGCGGTTTTTGCGATGCGCACCAAGTGGTGCCGGTGGTAACTGTCATCTCTCTGTATTTTACTTCTGAAGGTTACCTAATTGGGCCAAAACAGCTAATTACAATAATAAATACCTGATATTGATTATAATATGTGTGTTTGTATGGCCATCTTCCGTAGTAGCTGCTGAATCAGTTATTATCACGTGCTCTATCGTAAGCCTCCCACAATTAATTAAAGAGGGTTTTACACCAGAAGCATTTCACTTTTATTATTCTGCAAATGTGGATACAGGTGTTTGTACACTTTTGGTTACAACCAGAGGTAGGTTTGAGACAGAGAAGCCAATAATGATTGACCTTTGATCTTGATTAAGCTTTGTTGATATAAACGAAAGTGTTCGATTTTCTAGGAAGCAAAATTACAGTGTTTTTCATTAAAACTGAAACATCAGGAAGGATATCAATTAACGAAATGTTGCATATTCTGCGTGTTGTAACATCGTCGTTAAATTTAGGGTATTACTGAATTGAAGACGCACCCTGGCAGACAAGTGAGAGGCAAGCAGGGTGGCACAGAAACACCTGATAGGTAATTTCACAAGTGAACCTTAATGTATATTGCGAGGCGGCCGGGTTAAACCGTGCAATAAAGGTTAACACCACAAGAAAAGCTTTGAAATGACGAACTGGCCAGTACTTTATTTCCACGCTGTTGTGACAGTGTAATGTTGATTTATACGTGCTTGTAACCAGTGTAACTGCACAACAAGTGTGCTACTAATCGCTGTGAATACGCTATGATTCTACCACAGTTGTGCACAGTCTGGCAGCATCCTCCACGACATCGGCTCCACGTCGATTTCCAGCCTGCTATGAGCCAGCCAGCAGCCAACTCCGATCTGGGCAGCCAGCTCCATCAGACCAGCTAACGATTGAAAGTCCACCACCATGGGCGTAGGCGGCAACGAGTTATTCCTCAAGGGCCACAGCAGCACCGAACTTCTGCCTTGGAGGGCAGCCGTTCGCAGCCATGATGGTACTGCCGCCATCCCTCCACACCAGGGCGAGCTACTAACCTAGTAATCGTGGCTGCCTACGACAATTCAGCACACGTACACGTCGGTGGCACTGTTCACTCAGGGCTGTATAGTGCAAACTCAGGCACAATCTGCTGAATGAAGAAAACTGCCAACAAAGCAAGATGCGGACGTCAATTCCCATCATACTGCCACAGCTTTCCAGTGTCATTGACATTGCGCGTGGATCACGCGCTTACAGATGTCTTATCCGGATACGCCAAATACTCCAATGTTGTATTCCAAGGTAAATAAAATGTGTTGTATCTTGCAGCAGAGTTTATCTAGCCATCCCCTACCAGCACTTCCACCTCCACAACCCATCACTCCATCACCTCTTTACCGAAGAAGCCCCGCTCACCCCCGGATAGCTATAGTATGAAGAATACATGATTACATTTGTAGGTGATTTGGAGATATGCAGGGACGGAAATTTAGTGTACAGAGTTGCCGCCTTTCGCAGCAACAGTGTCCATAACTTATCTCGGCAACATGTGAAAATGAGCTTTGATGACAGATATGTGTACGTAATTCCAAGCTGCTTCAACTCAATGCCTGAGCTCATCAGTCATAGTGGATAGTAATTAGTGGCTTGCCAGTCTCTTGGATACTCTTGTCCTATGTTTTCAATGTGCTGGCCACGACAACAGTCGAACACACAGGGAATATGCAGTCTTGTGTTATCTTGTTGAAAAATAAATGTCAAAGAGGCCTTGACTATAGGACACAGACACTGGCCTTAACATTTCAGAAATATAATGGCTATTTTCCGTATTATCAGGTATGCGAACCAGAAGCGATCATGTTGGTACACAGTGACACGTTGTACTCTCACGCCAGGTACAGGGCTCGTATAACAATGACGAATGCAGTCTGGCATTATTCGTCCATCTCGAAGCCTCCACACATTGCTATATACACAACTGGGACAAGTCTGAAGAGACGCTTCGGTGTCCATTATTATCGTTGGGCGAGCCAGTGTTGCTGCACCACTCGCTGCTGCCATGTCAAAAGATTTGCTGAAGAAGATGTTGACTATCCGCTAAACTAAGCTTCTGAAGATGACAAATTAATTCGTCGAAACCGACATAAAGATAATAATTTTTTATTTGCAACGGATGACTGAAATTTATCCTGAAAAAATAATGCTACAGTTGTTGAAAATAACAGCCTGAATAAAATAATGCTCCAGACGTTGATGAAGTGTCCATGAGGGTACTTGTCCTGTGGTAAAAAATCCAATTACAACTCAAGGTACACAATGTCATTGTACAATCCTACATGGCTAAATGGAAAATATGTCTGTCCTATCGGGTGTTAATAGAGTGAAGCCATTGAAATGCTGCATGGTATTATGCATGGCCCTCCTGGACATAATCGATTCTATATAAGCATGGCAGTCCTGGGCTACCAGACAGTGTGAACAGCAGTATCACTGAATTATCATAACGTTGTCCCGATAGGCCACGATCTGTTCTTGTCGAATGCTGAAACGTGCTGGAAACGCATCTCCATTTTATACGAGACATAACACAATATTCTCATGAACAACCAAATGCATACTTTGAATGAGAAACTCATTGCATAGCCCTTGCTTTTATACAAGGGATGTATTTTGTGGAGCCGGCCAGAGTGCTCGAGCGGTTCTAGGCGCTACAGTCTGGAACCGCACGACCGCTACGGTCGCAGGTTCGAATCCTGCCTCGGGCATGGATGTGTGTGATGTCCTTGGGTTAGTTAGGTTTAAGTAGTTCTAGGGGACTGATGACCTCAGCAGTTAAGTCCCATAGTGCTCAGAGCCATTCGAACCATATTTTGTGGTGGTGTGCTCAAACGCCAATCATTTGCATATCCAGATACACTATACACTTAGTGCTCATTTTGCGTTTGTTGCATTCCATAGTAGACAGTCGAATAAGTAAGATACTGATGATAAACTGACAAAGGAGAAGAGAGCTTCCCATGACAAAAGAACTCCAATGTTGTCAAATAAAGATATGGTATTGATGAAATTTCGGAAAAAGTACATGTGGAACACAAGTCCCTGTGATACTGAAGAAAACACAAAGGGGTAGAAAATGGAAGCCTTTCAAATGTAAAGAGATAAGATGCTAAAATATCAGGCTTACAGCACATGAAATGTAAAGTATGTTAGAGTAATTTGGTGGTATAGTTTATACCGCGACTGGTAAATTTAAACTGCATCGACTTAATGAATCGTCTCTAAACCACACCTGTTTTATGGATGACATTGTACTGTTTGTCTCAAGTGCAGGCAAACTTCGACAACGAACAGAGTAAATTCATAGAGAAAATGTGAATGTAGGCCTGATACAAAACAACATATTAAATGGTTATTAGTGGGTGAACGGTTATTTGGAAAGTGATTTGCAAACAGAAACCGGGGGAAGTTAGTCAGTGTGAAACTCTGCATTCTACTGTACGTTTCGTTTGCCACAGAATTTTGCCGGGTCATCACCCAGTTTAGTTAAAGCTGGGAAAATTTAATGTAAGAACTGAAAAGGAAATCTTAGGCACGCATGGGAAAAGTTCACACAAACATACTAGATTCACAGACATAAGAATAGAGATAAAAATATTTTTTCCCGTCGCAATAAGTCAAAGGCTCTCAGGTTCATCCCTATTCTATTCTTGAATTATTGTGACTATGAATACTATGGAACATTCTCCTATAAAGCAATTTATTTTCATCACCTTGCACATGAAACTAAACTACGCTGGCGCGAAACACCCGCAAATGCCTTGCATATTGATGAACCAAGCAAAAGTACTAAAATCTGTGAAAATTTCAAGAACACAAATGTAAGGTGTGTAGATACAAATACAAACAAAATATCTTGCGGAATTAGAATAAAATGTATTCAAGATGGTACTAAAATTATACACGGTGATATGACCACCACGTGGGATGAAAGATACACAATCTTAAAACAGAAACGAAATGAAAAGTAGAACAAATAAAACACATACTCTCGAGAAAAGTTCACACATACATTCCAGTTAAAGGAGCAGACAAACTGAATTTTAAACTTGTGCTAGAGTAATGAACTTCCCTGCCTACACAAAGCAAGAACCGGAGAAACTTACAACATACAGAAAAATATACTCATGGCCACACTCTGAAAAATATAAGAATTCGACTACCAAACTTGAAAATGAACTAGTAGATCAAATGTGTGCAGTAGTTAGAATAGCTACACATCAACACACTCACTAGTGCCAGGTCGGTCTTAAGAGTACCATCATCTCTCATCAAAGATCCAATCCTGAGTGCTGAGAGCACGCTCTCCCTTCCCCAGGAAGCTGGAAGAGGCCAGCAGGGCCTTATCCGCTACCAACTTAACTGCTGTCGAATGACAACCGAAAGGGTAGAAATCTGTTTGCCTTCACTGTGTGAAATCTACGATGGATCCACTGTTGCTACCACAGCAGACAGCCAGATGCTGTGATGCTATCATATAAAAGCCAAATTGAACGTACACACTCATACAGAAGATAAAGAGAGAAAGGAAATTTGGTAATACAATGTAGGTAAAGTGCATAGGATTAGGTGCTTTCTGGAAAAAATTAGTACTTTGTGTACCGCTGAATGGGGACAAACGCGAGTACAAGACTAAATTACAAATGATTGAGAGTGACAGCATGAAACACGAGTTAAATAGAATGAAACGAAGCTAACAGAGACGTTTCAATATAACCAACATATAGCATTGGGAATCTGCCGCGCGAGATAGCCGCGCGGTCTTGGGGGCCTTGCCACGGTTCACACGGCTCTTCCCCGTCGGAGGTTCGAGACCTCTCTCGGGCATGGGTGTGTGTGTTGTCCTTAGCGTAAGTTAGTTTAAGTTAGATTCAGTAGTGTTTAATCCTAGGGACCGACGGTCTCAGCAGTTTGGTGTCATAGGAACTTACCACCAATATTGCAAAACTGTAATGTGGTAAAATAATTGACGTGGTTTTGTACTTGGGGCAGTTGAAGACAATACCTAAGAAGATAACAACGAAAAAGAAAAACAATAAGAAAAATGGCATAGAGGGATTCTAGTAAAATAAAAAGACTTTTCAAAACTGTGTTTATAGTTTCTTTTTGGAAAAGGAATGTATACAATCTACTTTCGAACTCTATGAAAGCTTCACACATAGCTCTCCTAAAGCTCATTTTGATTTCGTTTTGGCTAGATTTCAGAAAGGTCGAAACGTTGGTATGAGGGACAAGGAGCATCCTGCCAACAGATCGCACAAATAGTGGGCTGTAGTGTGGTGACAGCAGAACAAATGGAGACCAAATGGACGCTGGGAAACAGTGTGGCGTGAAGTGTAAGCATTAGAGATCAGAGATGAGCTACGTATAATTAGACTTTAGACTTATCAGCGAATCCTGTGACGTCATCGTCGAACTCGCCGTCTCCGAATGCCAGAAGACGACTCGTGACTCTCTTCCGCTGCCCACTCGTCACATGACCCTGTTGACGTATACAAGTGGACTCGACGTGCTCTGAAAGGGGCGCCAGTACACGAGTTCGCAAGTGTAGCCGCGGACTCGCAGCATTACCACTATGTGTGCAACCGTCTTGAAAAAAATATTCCATCATTAAACTGTACATTACTATTCATTTATTCCACACAATCACGATTTCGGCCTTATAGCCATTCTCAAGTGCAAGTTGAGATGTCACGAAATGCCCGATCTGGCTAAATGACAGGAGCAAGTTACGTACCAAAAAAGCGACTCGTCGGTTAGCAGTGAATGTTGTTCTGTTTAGCATACATTTACATAGGGAAAACGTTTTCGAAGGCTGTTGTAAAATTATTTTAATATTTAGTATTTATTCGGAGAATGTCTAAAAGTTACGTTGACATATAAACACTTTCGAGGCATTACCGAGTATGTAACAAAAACGTTGACATATACACACTGTCGAGGCATTACCGAGTATGTAACAAAAGTACCAGAAAACGTGACATGAAGATTAAGTGCAATCTGAAAATGGTGATTAGTTATTAAAATAAATTACAGAAGTGAATGATAAGCTACATTATTCGCTATTAGCCCATAAACGCAAGTTGCAATGACCAAATGAATACAGACATAGCGCACTTTTTTGTCGCAAGGATCCAACAGTAACGTTGCTCTGTGTGCAGTTTTCAATTGGCGCGGCACACAGGGTGTTTCATCTACATCTACGTGACTACTCTGATTTAACAATAATGTTCCTGGCTGTCTGTCTGCCGTTCCACTCTCGAACGACGCGCGGGAAAAACGAGCACTTAAATTTTCTGTGCGAGCCCTGATTTCTCTTATTTTATCGTGATGATCATTTCTCCCTATGTAGGTGGTTGCCAACGGAATTTTTTCGCCATCGGAGGAGAAAAATGGTGATTGAAATTTCATGAGAAGATCCCGTCGCAACGAAAAACGCCTTTGTTTTAATGATTGCCACTCCAATTCTCGTATCATGTCTGTGGCACTATCTCCCCTATTGCGCGATAATACAAAACGAGTTGCCCTTCTTTGTACTTTTTCGATGTCATCCGTCAGTCCCATCTGATGCGGGTCCCACACCGCACAGCAATACTCCAGAATAGGGCGGATAAGTGTGGTGTAAGCAGTCTTTAGTAGACCTGTTGCACCTTCTAAGTGTTATGCCAATGAATCGCAGTCTTTGGTTGGCTCTACCCACAGCATTATCTACGTGGTAGTCCCAATTTAGGGTATTTGAAATTGTGATCTCTAAGTATTTAGTTGAATTTACAGTCTTCAGATTTGTGTGACTTACCGCGTAATCGAAATTTAGCGGATTTCTTTTAGTACCCATGTGAATAACTTCACACTTTTCTTTATTCAGAATCAATTGCCACTTTTGCACCATACAGATATCTTATCTAAATCATTTTGCAATTCGTTTATGTCAACTGATGACTTTACAAGACGGTAAATGACAGCATCATCTGCAAACAGTCTAAGATTGTCTCCAATGTCGTTAATATAGATCAGGAACAATAGAGCTCCTGTAACACTTCCTTTGGAAAGCCGGATACTATTTCTGTTCTGCTCTATGACTTTCCGCCTGTTATTACGAACTGTGACCTTTCGGACAGGAAATCCCGAAAGCAGTCGCACAACTGAGGCGATATTCCATAGACGCGCAGTTTGGATAGAAGACGCTTGCGAGGAACGGTGTCGAAAGCCTTCTGGAAATATAAAAATATGGAATCAATTTGACATCCCCTGTCGATAGCACTCATTACTTCGTGAGTATAAAGAGGAAGTTGTGTTTCGCAAGAACGATATTTTCTGAGTCCGTGCTGACTACGTGTCAATAAATCGTTTTCTTCGAGGTACTTCATAATGTTCGAATACTGTACATGTTCCAAAACCCTAGTGCAAAATCGACATAAGTGATATGGGCCTGAAATTCAATGGCCGGCCGAGGTGGTCGAGCGGTTCTAGGGGCTACAGTCTGGAACCGCGCGACCGATACGATCGCAGGTTCGAATCCTGCCTCGGGCATGGTTGGGTGTGATGTCCTTAGGTTAGTTAGGTTTAAGTAGTTCTAAGTTCTAGGGGAATGATGACCTCAGAAGTTAAGTCCCATAGTGCTCAGAGCCATTTGATTTTTGTAATTCAACGGATTACTCCTACTTCCCTTTTTGGGTATTGGTGTAGTTTGAGCAATTTTCCAGTCTTTAGGTACGGATCTTTCTGTGAGCCAGTGGTTGTATATAAAAGCTAAATATGGAGCTATTGTATTAGCATACTCTGAGAAGAACCTGATGTTTCTCACCTTGGCAGTTGTTCTTTATTAGAATTCAGTAATATTTACTTCGTCTACTCTGGTGGAGGAGCTTCGAAAAACCATTTTTAGTAACTCTGCTTTAGTGCCACTATCATCAGTGACTTTACCGTTGTTATCGCGCAGTGAAGGTATTGATTGCGTCTTGCCACTGGTGTGCTTTATGTATGACCAGAATCTCTTTGGGTTTTCTGCCAGATTTCGAGACAGAGTTTCGTTTTGGAAATTATTGAAAGCATCTCGCATTGAAGTACGCACTATATTTCGAACTTCTGCAAAACTTTGCCAATCTTGGGGATTTTGCGTTCTTTTAAATTTGGCATGCTTTTTTCGCTGATTCTGCAACAGCAATCTGACCCATTTTGTGTACCATGGGGCATCAGTACCATCACTTATTAATTATTAATTTATGTGGTATATATCTTTCAATTGCTGTTAATACTATCTCTTTGAAATCATTCCATAATTTTTCTACGCGTACATGATCAGATCGGAAGGAATGGAGAACGTATCTTAAAAAGGCGTTAAGAGTATTTTTATTAGCTTTTTTAAATAGATATACTTTGCGTTTCTTTTTGATGATTGTACGAGTTACGATATTCAGCCTAGCAGCTACTGCCTTGTGGTCGCTAATCCCTGTATTCGTCAACATACCATTTGTCCAGGATTATTTGTTGCTAAGAGGTCAAGTATGCTTTCACAACCATTTACGATTCGAGTGGGCTCATAAACTAATTGTTCAAAATAATTTTCTGAGAAAGCATTCAGTAAATTTCGGATGACGTTTTATGCCTGCTGCCGGCATTAAACATATTATTTTTCCAGCATATCGAGGGTAGATTAAAGTCACCACCGACTATAATTGTATGAATTGGATACCCATTTGAAATGAGACTCAAGTTTTCTTTGAACTGTTCAGCAACTGTATCTTCTGTATCTGTAAGAGCGTACAAAAATTTAACAGACCATAGAGAATGTCCATTGAACAATCTGAGAAAGGAAACCTGGGCTCGGAGAAGCCAGCTTAAGGAGACATGGGAGTACATGTACATTCTTTACTTCGTGCAAGGAACCAAGGAGGACGAGCCTGATTGCCAGGAAATCATGATGTGTGTTCTGTTTACTTTACCTGTCCATAAGGTGGCTCTTTTGTACAGTATTTCCGTTGTGCCATGATAGGACCTGGTATGAATCAACGACGTACCCATTCATTACTCAGTGCTATTCAGAGACATACAGCACAATACGATGGAGCAGTACCGGTACAGTATTTCCTGGTTGCCGGATTGGAGTTTCTATTCCATGGCATGTGAGGTCACCTGACCCGAAGCACCTTGATTTTTTTCCTGTTCGGGTATCTAATCATTTGTGTATGGGACTCCAGTGGATATGGAGATAGCATTAGCTGCCAGAATTGTAGCTTACTGTGATGTGATTCGAAAAAACATTAGTAATATTTGTCAGGATGGGTCAGAATCTTGTTCGCCGATGTCATGCTTGAGATGAGGTTGATGGCTGTCAGTTTCACCACATTTTGCAAGATACAGTACAAATGGTACGTTCATTGTGCCAATGTTCGCTGTTGACTAATGTAAATAAAAAAGTACACAGTAATGTGACTTTATTCCTATTATCTCCTTAAGCTGGCTCCTTCGACTCCAGATTCCTACCTCAAATTGTTCAGTTTTCCACGCTATTGCGGAAATACCCTGTATGTTATTTGGGGTGGAGGTGGAATAAACAAGAATACAGCCATTTTATTTGCACTGGACGTAATTTGTATGTTTTTTACTATATATATCACTTCTCTTCTAATGGAACACATCTGCAATTCTGCCCTTCGCGTCAATTAATATTTATCTTACACCCTCTACAGAGTCACAAAATAAAGCTTCGGTAATGGGGATCTGATACCGACGTTCGGTTATTTCATGCTGTCAGTGATACTGTACAGCAACCAGGTCGTATACTCGTCTTCTGCAGTAAAAGTAAGTCACGATTAGCATTACACTCTTCCATGCTTCATTAGAGGGAACGAGTCGACGAGCAGAAAGCGACCGAAGCGCCACAGTTCTCAGACTCGAAAGTAAGCTCGTTACCACTGATGTAACAGCGGCGTCTTGATTTGTGAAATACAGAACCAGAACATTTGTCTCGTACTCGCTCCGTTTATGATATATGACGAGCACGGGTCCGTCCAGAAGGACCACACTGCGAGAAGATCTGAGAGTTGTTCGACTGGCTTTGACACACAGACGGATGCCAACAGTTGGAATTGGGGTTGATGTTACAGGCAGATGGACAACGTGAACGGTCTCAAAAATATTAACTGGAAACTGGGATGAGCTCGAATTTCCATGTGCCGTTTACTGCTGATACCACATCATAACACAGACAACAGGGTCTTGCATGGTGTAGAATCAGAGTCAACTGCGGAGTTGTGTGGCATTGTACACTGAGGTGATAAAAGTCATTGGATACCCGTTAATATCGTGTCGGACCTCTTTTTGCCCGGCGTAATGCAGCAATTCGAAGTCATGGTCTCAACAAGTCGTTGGAGGTCCCCTGCAGAAATATTAAGCTATGCTACCGAGCGGTGTAGCGCAGTGGTTAGCATACTGGACTCGCATTCGGGAGGACTACGGTTCAAACCAGTGTCCTTCCACCCTGATTTAGGATTTCCATGATTTCCCTAAATCACCCCAGGCAAATGCCGGGATGGTTCCTTCGAAAGGGCGTGGCCAGTTTCCTTCTCCATCCTTTCCTAAACCGAGCTTGTGCTCCATCTCTAATGACCTCGCTGAGTATGGGACCTTAGACACTAATGTCCTTCTCCTCCTATTTCTCCCCTTGAACTATGCTGCCTCTAGAGTTGTCCATAATTGCGAAAGTGTTGCCGGTGCTGGATTTTGTGCACAAACTGACCTCTGGGTTATGTCCAATAAATGTTCTATGGGATTCATGTTGGGACTCTGGATGGCAAAATCATTTGCTCGAATTTTCTAGAATGTTCTTCAAACAGTCGCAAACAAATGCGGCCTGGAGACATACTGCAATATCATCCATAAAAGATCCATGGTTTTTTGGTAACAAATACGTGAACTTTACCATTACCAGTCAATAATCGGTTCAGTTGGATCAGAGGACCCAACCCATTCCATGTAAACACAGCCTACACCACTATGGAGCCAACAGCAGCTTGCACAGCGCCTTGTTGACATCTTAGGTCCATGGCTTCATGGGGTCTCTTCGAACTGAAATCGAGACTCGTCTGACCAGGCCACGGTTTTCCAGTCGTGTAGACCAAGCGAAATGGTCACGAGCCCAGGAAGGGCGTTACCGGCAACGTCGCACTATTAGCAAAGGCATTTGCGTCAGTTGTCTGCTGCCGTAGCCTACTAACGCCAAATCTCGCCGCACTGTCCTAACAGATACGTCCGTCGTACGTTCTACATAGATTTAAGCGAATATTTCATGCAATTTGCTTGTCTGTTGGTACTAACAACTCTACGCAAACGCCGCTGATTTCGGTCGTTAAGTGAAGGCGTCGGTCACTGTGTTGTCCGTGGCGACAGGTAAAGCTGAAATATAGTATTTTTTAAAGCTGCGAGGAAGGTAGAATGTAGCAGCTGGGTAACCCACTTTTCAGTCAGAGTCTTTTAATAAAGAGGAGCATTTTCACCTGTTTTGACTCCGATAGAAACGTTTTTCGCTGGTTCCCTTCTTTTCCGTTCCACAGCAGTGCAAGCCACTAATATGAAATGAACTTTGTGAATCAATAAAAGTTTGGTAGTTTACTTATGCGAAATTGAAATAATACAAAACTAATTTTACACTTCAGGCCGGATTTTACGCGCACAAAAATTTTGCTTGTGCTTCAGTACTACATCAATGGTTCCTGGAACCCTTCTGATGATAACGGAGACACTGTACAGCATATTTCTACGCGCTAAGTCACTTTACAGACTACGCTTTCGTCTCACGCCGGACTTCACGTGTACAAGAAGGGTACCTGTTTGCCGGCCGCGGTGGCAAAGCGGTTCTCGGCGCTTTAGTCCGGAACCTCGTGACTGCTACGGACACAGGTTCGAACCCTGCTTCGGGGACGGTTGTGTGTGATGTCCTTATGTTAGTTAGGTTTAAGTAGTTTTTAGTTCTATGGGACTGGTGACCTAAGATGTTAAGTCCCATAGTACTCAGAGCCATTTGAATATTTGTATCTCGGAAACAGATAAAGATAGTAAGAAAAATTTTCAAGGTTGCTCGAGTTCTAGATCTCTGGAATGTGTAGCAAAAATCACACGCATTTGCAGTGCATAGGTATGTTGGAATCTGCGGTTCGGTTCTGTTACAAAAAACTGGTAAAGTAATCCTTTTCTTGGGGAAGGGGGTTTCTACGGAATCGCCTATGAACTAATGGTGCGTCTACAAGCACCTTAAGGTCCACAGTAGACCACATCAAATGCAACCAGAACCAACCGATACACTCCATTTGTCTTAGCGGAAAGAAGTGTGTAATATTCATATTTTCACCCTGTACTGTTGGATAATTTCATTAAGACGATTCTACTGTTTGGTACACAAATTGTCTGTAGCCCAAGGGCTATACAAAACACTTGACCCTACTGTTCTATCACGAATAGTGGCCCGGCAGAACCCCGTTTCTTTGCGCGGCGCTTTGGAACTTATTAGGTAGCGCAAGCTGTGTCGTATGCGTACTGATATCTCTTATGTGACGTATATAATTATTGGACTCGTGCTGCATCGTGTAACATTTTGTCTCTCAATATAGTTAATACTTGTAGTGTCGTCTCTTACCTTATAAAACCTTTCATTTATAAAACTCGTTTCTATTTTAAATTAAAAATGCCGCGGAAATATAAAAATAAGTGTATTCATTGACAATAAAATGTAGAAACTGCAGTTATAATGTAGCACGCAGTGTGGTGCTAGCTTGCGACTCAAAAAAGCGAGCCAGACACCGACCGACCGTGGGCTGGTGCACTGGCCAGCCTGAATGTGGTTTTTAGGTGGTTTCCCACACTCGTTCAGGCAAATCTGAAATGAACAGCATATCCCATGTGACAGAATACAGCACGCAAACAGCTGTTGTAAGATAACACACAGAAAAAGTCTTCACGATTCACAGACAGACTGCGCACATGAATTTCCTCCCTTAGGTTACCTTGGCGATTGTGGCGTCAGGAACGGCTTCCGGCCACAGAGTTAAATAATGAAATACAATTTGCGAAGTCCTGAAAAAAAAGATTACTCGGTACTAGAAGGGATAAGCGGTTGGATACCGAAAGAAAGTACCGGACAGTGGAAGGTACACTGAAGTCACAGAAGTCATGGAATACCTCCTAATATTGTATCGGACCACCTTTTGACCGCCGTAGTGCAGCAACTCAAAGTGGCATTGATTCAATAAGTAGTTGGAAGTCCCCTGCGGAAAAATTGAGCCATGCTGCCTCTATAGCTGCCCATAATCGCGAAACAGTTGCCGGTGCAGGATTCTGTGCACCAACTGACCCCCGTGTCCCATAAATTTTCGATGGGATTCATGTCGACTATCTGGATGACAAAGTCATTCGCTCGAATTGATCAGACTGTTTTGACATGGCGCACTGCCACCCATAACAATTCCATCGTTGTTTGGGAACATGATGTCCGTGAATGGCTGCAAATGATCCCCAAGTAGCCGAACAATACCATTTCCAGTCAGTGACGTGTAAACACAACCCACGCCATTGTGGAGCCACGACCAGCTTGTACATTGTCTCATTGACAAAGTGGACCCGTGGCTTCGGGTGGTCTGTGCCATACTCGAACCACCAGGTGTTACCAACTTAAGTCGGGGCTGATCTCACCAAGCCACAGTTATCTCAGTTGTCTAGGGTCCAACCAATATGATCATGAGAGCAGGAGTGGTGCAGCAGGCGATATCGTGCTGTCAGCAAAGGCACTCGTGTCTGACGTCTGCTGCCACGGCCCATTAAAGCCAAAGCGCCGCAGTGTCCTAACGGATACGTTCGTTGTACGTCCCACATTGACTTCTGCGGTTATTTCACGCAGTGTTATTTGTCTGTTAGAAGTGACAACTCTATACAGACGCCGTTTCGTGAAGGCCTTCGGCCGCAGCGTTGTCTATAGTGACAGGTAATGCCTAAAAGCTGGTATTCAGGGTGGTCCATTGATCGTGACCGGGCCAAATATCTCACGCAATAAGCATCAAACGAAAAACCTACAAAGAACGAAACTCGTCTAGCTTGAAGGGGGAAACCAGATGGCGCTATTGTTGGCCATAGGTCAAACGGATATCAACTGTGTTTTTTTAACAGGAACCCCCATTTTTATTACATATTGGTGTAGTACGTAAAGAAATATGAAAGTTTTAGTTGGACCACTTTTTACGCTTTGTGATAGATGGCGCTGTAATAGTAACAAACATATGGCTCACAATTTTTGTCGAACAGTTGGTAACTGGTAGGTTTTTTAAATTAAAGTACAGAACGTAGGTACGTTTGAACATTTTATTTCGGTTGATCCAATGTGATACATGTACCTTTGTGAACTTGTCATTTCTGAGAACGCATGCTGTTACAGCGTGATTACCTGTAAATAT
Organism: Schistocerca gregaria; assembly: GCF_023897955.1. NCBI lineage: Eukaryota > Metazoa > Arthropoda > Insecta > Orthoptera > Acrididae > Schistocerca > Schistocerca gregaria. The sequence goes on from NC_064927.1 coordinate 308,663,958, forward strand.
CACATTAATGCAATAAATGCTTAAAATGATGTCCGTCAACCTCAATGCATTTGGCAGTACGTGTAACGTCATTCCTCTCAACAGCGAGTAGTTCGCATTTCTTAATGTTCGCACATGCATTGACGATGCGCTGACGCATGTTGTCAGGCGTTGTCGGTGGATCACGATAGCAGATATCCTTCAACTTTCCCCACAGAAAGAAATCCGGTGACGTCAGATTCGGTGAACGTGCGGGCCATGGTATGGAGCTTCGACGACCAATCCACCTGTCATGAAAACGCTATTCAGTACCGCTTCAACCGCAAGTACATCACCATTCTGTCATGCAGTGAAGCATCTTGTAGTAAAATCGGTAGAACATTACGTAGGAAATCAGCATACATTGCACCATTTAGATTGCCATCGATAAAATGGGGGCAAATTATCTTTCCTCCAATAATGCCGCACCATACATTAACCCTCCAAGGTCGCAGATGTTCCACTTGTCGCAGGCATCGTGGATTTTCCGTTGCCCAATAGTGCATACTATGCCGGTTTACGTTACCGCTGTTGGTGAATGACTCTTCGTCGACAAATAGAACGCATGCAAAAAATCTGTCATCGTCCCGTAATTTCTCTTGTGCCCAGTGGCAGAACTGTACATGACGTTCAGAGTCGTCGCCATGCAATTCCTGGTGCATAGAAATATGGTACGGGTGCAATCGATGTTGATGTAGCATTCTCAACACCGACGTTTTTGAGATTCCCGATTCTCGCGCAGTTTGTCTGTTACTGATGTGCGGATTAGCCGCGACAGCAGCTAAAACACCTACTTGGGCATCATCATTTGTTGCAGGTCGTGGTTGACGTTTGACATGTGGATGAACACTTCCTGTTTTCTTAAATAACGTAACTATCCGGCGATCGGTCCGGATACTTGGATGATGGCGTCCAGGATACCGAGTAGCATACATAGCACACGCCTGTTGGGCATTTTGATCACAATAGCCATACATCAACACGATGTCGACCTTTTCCGCAATTGGTAAACGGTCCATTTTAACACGAGTAATGTATAACGAAGCAAATATCGTCTGCACTGCCGGAATGTTACGTGATACCACGTACTTATACGTTTGTGACTATTACTGTGCCATCTATCACAAAGTGAAAAAAGTGGTCCAATTAAAATATTCATATGTCTTTACATACTACACGAATATGTAATATAAATGGGGGTTCCTATTTTAAAAAACGCAGTTGATATCCGTTTGACCTATGGCAGCGCCATATAGCGGGCCAACCATAGCGCCATCTGGTTTCACCCTTCAAGCTAGACGAGTTTCGTTCTTTGTAGGTTTTTCGTTTGATGCTTATTTCGTGAGATATTTGGCCCGGTCACTATCAATGGACCACCCTGTATTTGGCACATTTATGACTCTGTGGGTATCGGAATACTGAATTCCATAACGATTTGTGAAATGTAATGTCCCATGCGTCTAGCTTCAACTCCCATTCCGCGTTGAAAGTCTGTTAATTTCCGTCGTGCGGTCATAATCATGTCGGAAACCTTTTCACATGAGTCACCTGAGCACAAATGATAGCTCTGCTCATGCGATGCCCTTCTATTCACTGCGTACCCGATACCAGCGCCATCTGTAAATGTGCATATCTCTATGGCATTACTTTTGTCACCTCAGTTATTCTACTATTAGCTTCATTTTAGAGCAGTCTTTATAGCAGAGCAAAAGCTTTCTGTCTGGATCGGGAGGTGTGCTGTACTCGGACACACTGCGGAGGAAAAATAATTGCTTGCAGGATCGTTAGGCTATGAACTTATTTGGCTAAAGAGGCGAAAGAGAGGCTGCACCAATGGCCAACCACACTGCACAGCGTCCAGGCACAGGAATGCATTGCAGTTCCAGCGACCGGTATACTCTTTGGCCGCCGGACGGACAAGAAGAGGGCGAGACTGCGGCGGACAGATGCGCCCAAACGGCCGTATTGTCCATTGTCCTCTCGGCAGTTAACCGAAAACGGCCGACGTTTTTATCTGCTGCAGGCAATGCCATTCAGAGATGCTACGGGCAGCCGATTGCGTCCTTGGGGCGTCCAATTTGGAGATCAGACACTGTCACGTTTCAAAACCGAGTCGTGCAACAGCGACGCTCTTCGCAAAATTCTTTCGTACTAGTTATTCTCACTGATATAGAGCCAAAGAAACTGGTATAGGGATGCCTATTCAAATACAGAGATGTTCAAACAGGCAGAATACGGCGCTGCGGTCGGCAACACCTATATAAGACAAGTGTCTGGCGCAGTTGTTAGACCAGTTACTGCTGCTACAGTGGCAAGTTACCAAGATTCAAGATCAGTGTTATAGTCGGCGCACGAGCGATAGGACACAGCATCTCCGAGGCTGCGAAGAAGTGCGATTTTTCCTGTACGATCATTTCATTTCACGTGTGTACCGTGAATAGCAAGAAGCCGGTAAAACATCAGATCTCCGACATCGCTGAGGCCTAAAAAGATCCTGAAAGAATGGGACCAACGACGAGTGTAGAGAATCGTTCGACGTGACAGAAGTGCAAACCTACCGAAAATTGCTGCAGATTTTAATGCTGGGCCATCAACAAGTGTCAGCGTCCGAACCATTCAACGAAACGTCATCGATATGGGCGTTCGGACCCGAAGGCTCACTCGTGTTCCCTTGATGACTGCTCGACGCAAAGATTTACTCCTTGCATGGGGCCTGTTAATGACTGGAAACATGGAAACATGTGGCCTGGTCGGACGAGTCTCGTGTCAAATTGTAACGAGCGGATGAACATGTACGGTTATGGAGACCACCTCATGAATCCATGGACCCTGCATGTCAGCATGGGACTGTTCAGGCTGATGGACGCTTTACAGATTTTTGGACAGCCCTGCAGAATTCATTGTGTCAGGTCTTTGCAGCACTACTTCAGACGTTAGTCGAGTCCATGCCACGCCGTGTTGCGGCATTTTCGCGTGCTCCCGTGAGCCCTACACGATATTAGGCAGGTGTACCAGTTTCTTTGTCTCTTCAGTGTATATGCACTTTTCTCAACTTGACGAAGTAGAACAGAAACACAGAAATATAAAGTTGGGTTCTGAGACAAGTAATTATCGGTCAAGTGCTCTCTGAGGTACATGAATAGTCTTATGTTCGAATACAGCAATGTTCTTCTAATTTCCTCTTCGCGATTGAATTCGTTTCAAATCTAGCAGTAACCTTTCGGCTTTCAAATTTTACAAATGTACCTCGTGAAGAAATTTCCTATAAACGAAAGTATATATTAACTTATTCTCCATTCTAAAAGGTATGCTTCCTAAGAGCTTCCATACTTGAGTAACAATATGTACTCATCTTGCACACAAGCACAAATATGTTCTTCCCGCGAAAAACATTTGGTGTCATGAAGTTTGTGAGACTCTTCAGTAACTGGCAATCATAATCTTCCATTGTTGCTAGCGCTCTGGCAAGAATGGTTCCCGAGAAAAGTGCACTGCGTAAATGCGCCCCGTGCGTAAACGTGACCCCGTCTCCCCAGTTTACTTATTTATTTATTGGCTATCGTATTTACAAGAAAGAGTAAACCGTACAACTGCTATTACAGTAATACAAATGAGAAAAGGGGGAGCAAAATTACTTTAATTACATAACGAAATAATTTCTAGTAATAAAAATTGATTATCTTTTAGAAATCTCAAATTAAATTTAATTCTAAATGGAAACTATCATCTGAGTATAGGTATCAGCCCGCAGCATATTCTCATATCCTGGTTCTCCGCAACACATGCTGCTGGTTCCCAGATGCCCTAGAATCCACGTACCTTCTTTCTATTAGTAATCACTTTATTCTGGAACGTTTGGAGTTACCACACATGCTCTGCTTCCTATTCCAGATGCATTTTGGTCTCATCTCACATGTGCAGGATTTGATGCCTGGTATCTTCCAACGGTTGGGCCTTGTCTTTTCAAATACAATTTCGCTTCATGTTGTGACAACTTTTTAGATCATCTGTTAAGTACGCCACTCAATCCGCTAACCCTAGCTATAGTATAAACACCATTATTTCTCAACAGATCTCAGTCTCTGTCTCCGTTTGTATTTGTGAGTAGATTACACTCAATGGCGACGTGCTCGGGAATCTCCGTGTGCCCACAAACACATTCGTCACTTTCCCTTCCAGTTATCGTTGTCAGGTAGAGGTGACTTTGACCATGTGCACTTGTAATGTTACGAGTACGAAGGCGAGTTATCCCTCCACTTACTGCAAGTTCATATGCCAACTAGCTCCAGAAATGACGATGAGATTCATAAAATGTATGACGAGATAAAAGAAATTATTCAGCCAGTGAAGGGAGACGAAAATTTAATAGTCCTGGGTGATTGGAACTCGATAGTAGGAAAAGGAAGAGAAGGAAATGTAGTAGGTAAATATAGAATGGGAGTAAGGAATGAAAGAGGAAGCCGCCTGGTAGAATTTTGCACAGAGCATAACTTAATCACAGCTAACACTCGGTTCACGAATCATGAAAGAAGGTTGTATACATGGAAGAAGCCTGGAGATACTGGAAGGTAAGACAGAGATTCAGGAACCAGGTTATAAATTGTAAGGCATTTCCAGGGGCAGATGTGGACTTTTGGTCAGGTGAATACAGGGTTATAAATACAAAATCAAATAGGGGTAACGCAGGAGTAGTTTTAATAATGAATAAAAAATAGGAGTGCGGGTAAGCTACTACAAAAAGCATAGTGAACGCATTATTGTGGCCAAGATAGACACAAAGCCCACGCCTACTACAGTAGTATTAGTTTATATGCCAACTATCTCTGCAGATGATGAAGAAATTGAGGAAATGTATGATGAGATAAAAGAAATTATTCAGGAAGTGAAGGGAGACGAAAGTTTAATAGTAATGGGTGACTGGAATTCGCCAGTAGGAAAAGGGAGAGAAGGAAACATAGTAGGTGAATATGAATTGGGGGAGGGGGGGGGGGGAAGAAATGAAAGAGGAAGCCGTCTGGTAGAATTTTGCACAGAGCATAACTTAATCATAGCTAATACTTGGTTCAAGAATCATAAAAGAAGGTTGTATACATGGAAGAATCCTGAACTGTAGATTAAAACTGAAGAAACTACAAAAAGGTGGGAATTTGAGAAGATGGGACCTGGATAAACTGAAAGAACGAGAGGTTGTACAGAGTTTCAGGTAGAGTATAAGGGAAAAATTGACAGGAATGGGGGAAAGAAATACAGTAGAAGAAGAGTAGGTAGCTTTGAGGGATGAAGTAGTAGGGCAGCAGAGGATCAAGTAGGTAAAAATACGAGGGCTAGTAGAAATCCTAGGGTAACATAAGAAATATTGAATTTAACTGATGAAAGGAGAAAAAATAAAAATGCATTAAATGAAGCAGGCAAAAAGGAATCCAAACATCTCAAAAATGAGATCGACAGGAAGTGCAAAATGGCTAAGTAGGGATGGCTAGAGGACAAATGTAAGGATATAGAGGTGCATATCACTAGGGATAAGATAGATAATGCCTACAGGAAAATTAAAGAGATGTTTTGAGAAAAGAGAAGTACTTGTATGAGTATCAAGAGCTCAGATGGAAGCCCAGTTCTAAGCAAAGAAGAAAAGCAGGAAGATGGAAGGAGTATATAGAGGGTCTATATAAGGGCGATGTTCTTGAGGACAATATTTTAGAAATGGAAGAGAATATAGATGAAGATCAAATAGGAGATATGATACTGCGTGAAGAGTTTGACAGAGCACCGAAAGACCTAACTCGAAACAAGGCCCCGGTAGTAGACAAGATTCCATTAGAACTACTGACAGCCTTGGGATAGCCAGGCCTAACAGAATGCTACCATCTAGTGAGAAAGATGTATGAGGCTGGCAAAATACCCTCAGACTTCAAGAAGAATATAATAATTCCAATCCCAAAGAAAGTAGGTGTTGACAGATGTGAAAATTACCGAACTATCAGTTTAATAAGCCACGGCCGCAAGATACTAACACGAATTCTTTACAGACTAATGGAAAAACTGGTAGAAGCGGACCTCGGGGAAGATCGGTTTGGATTCTGTAGAAATGTTGGAAGACGTGAGGCGATACTGACACTACGACTTATCTTACAAAATAGATTAAGGAAACGCAAACCTACTTTTCTAGCATTTGTAGACTTAGAGAAAGCTTTTGAAAATTTTGACTGGAATATTCTCTTTCAAATTCTGACGGCGGCAGGGGTAAAATACAGGGAGTGAAAGGCTGTTTACAATTTGTACAGAAACCAGATGGCAGTTATAAGACTTGAGCGGCATGAAAGGGAAGCAGTGGTTGGAAAGGGAGTGGAATGGTTGTAGACTATCCCCGATGTTATTCAATCTTTATATTGAGCAAGCAGTAAAGGAAACGAAAGGATAATTCGGAGTAGGAATTAAAATCCATGGAGAAGAAATAAAAACTTTGAGTTCGCCGATGACACTGCAATTCTGTCAGAACAGCAAAGGACCTGGAAGAGCAGCTGAACGGAATGGACAGTGTCTTTCAAGGAGTATATAAGATGAACATCAACAAAAGCAAAACAAGGATAATGGAATGTAGTCGAATGATGCTGAGGGATTTAGACTAGGAAATGAGACACTTAAAGTAGTAAAGGAGTTTTTCTACTTGGGGAGCAAAATAACTGATGATGGTCGAAGTAGAGAGGATATAAAATGTAGTTTCTGAAGAAGGGAAATTTATTAACATCGAGTATAGATTTAAGTGTAAGGAAGTCATTTCTGAAAGTATTTGTATGGAGTGTAGCCATGAATGCAAGTGAAACATGGACGATAAATAGTTTAGACAAGAAGAGAATAGAAGCTTTCGAAATGTGGTGCTAAAGGAGAATGCTGAAGATGAGATGGGTAGATCACTTAACTAATGAGGAGATACTGAACAGAATTGGCGAGAAGAGGAGTTTGTGGCACAACTTGACTAGAAGAAGGGATCGATTGCTAGGACATGTTCTGAGGCATCAAGGGATCACCAATTTAGCATTGGAGGGCAGCGTGGAGGGTAAAAATCGTAGAGGGAGACCAAGAGATGAATATACTAAGCAGATTCAGAAGGATGTAGGTTGCAGTAGGTACTGGGAGATGAAGAAGGCCGGCCGCGATGGTCTCGCGATTCTAGGCGCGCAGTCCGGAACCGTGCGACTGCTACGGTCGCAGGTTCGAATCCTGCCTCGGGCATGGATGTGTGTGATGTCCTTAGGTTAGTTAGGTTTAAGTAGTTCTAAGTTCTAGGGGACTAATGACCACAGCAGTTGAGTCCCATAGTGCTCAGAGCCATTTTTAGATGACGAAGCTTGCACAGGATAGAGTAGCATGGAGAGCTCCATCAAACCAGTCTCTGGGCTGAATGCTACAAGAACATCAACAGTGCTGATACCTGGAGGAGCTGAATTTGCTTGCTTGGCTGTGTGCGAGTCTGTGGGACGAGGACGTAAGCGACCGCCATAGGCGAGCTTAGGTGTAGAGACAAGGAGCACGTGGCCGGAAATAGCAAAATCATGGTATGAGGAATTTGGACGACACGTAGATTACTTAAGAGGACAGACAATGCTCCAAGAAATGGTAGAATGTCAGACAAGCTGAAACATGGCTTCTTACAACTCTTCAAGGATCTATAACAATTCACAGTCAAGTATTAAAGCAAATCTGGATACATCTGCAATCTCACAAAAATGAGGTGCACTCAATGACACAACATTTCAATATTTTTAAAAACTGCAGAAGTTTATATCATCACAGCGAATAAACATTTCTACAATGACCCTCTGAATTAACTTTTAAATGCCTTATGCAGTTTCAACAAACTATATCTGAGATGATAGCACTGCACATAGGTGCCACCCCTGAAAATCATTTATCTGTATACATTTTGTTTCTTGATTTATTCTGCCTTTTATATCTTTTTTATTATTCAAATGTTTGGCAGAACGTCGTATTCTCCACATTTACACCGTATTTGAACACAGCATCAGTACATCATATTGTGTTACGTTCGTATTTTTATTTAATGAACAGTTTACTCTGTTTTAAGAAAATTTACTTAAATTTTAATTGAAACTGACAATACAAAATCATAGCAATTTAAGAAGTGATCAGTCACATGTGTTAGCTGCCACTATCTTTATAAAAGAGTGCCAAAAGACACTTCTGGCAAGCAGGCCTAAATAATTGGTTAAACAGTATTAACAACAATCTGTTGTCATTTATCGTGAACACATTTGCGCAAGAATATTGCCTTGTTTTTTTACGGACAAACATTTCCAGAATGAGATTTTCACTCTGCAGCGGAGTGGCAGATTAAAACTGTGTGCTGGACCGAGATTCGAACTCGGACCGACAAACATTTGTTTATATTTATTGTGAATTATCTGACTGGGACTGAATGTTTACAACACTCTTTTCTTTAAATGTTGTTGTAGTATGTTCGTTTAGCGTGGAAAGTGGACAAGTTGAGTCAAATGACGACTGTAGAATGTAAGAACGATGTATTTGTGGCGGGGACGGTCTTCAGCCAATGGAAAAGTAGACAGTAGCAGAACACTACGGGAGTTATGTACAGACTGGGACTTTTTGAGTGAAGAGCTCAAGATGGCGATCCTGGACACTTTGTGTCGAGTGCTGAAAGAAGGCAGACCTGACTTTGTTAATTTGCATGGCTCAATCATACAGTTGATTGATTCTGGCCAGTGAACAGCCCCTACAGTAGTTTAACTTTTGAAGGAACTCTAATTCCTTGAGAGGTCTGAATGTGTTCCAGTGTATGATGCTATTTTCACTTGATTTACGGAACTTCCCACTTGATTTACGGAACTGAGAATAAACAGAGTGTGAGCTACTATTCTTTGTATGACTTGTGTTATTTGTAAATCATCATGTCGAAATCTGAACTGTTTTGAGCTGGTAAATATTTCCGTGTGTTATTACTACGAAACGAACTTAGTTTTTCCCTATCTTTGATGGTCATTTAGTACGGGGATTTTGCTACCATTCTCGTAACGCTCTCAACATAACTTTAATGAGTTTGATAAGGGTATTTTCTGTCTGTATTTTATAAGAATCTCACAGGACCACTTCTCCTTTATTTGAGGTGTCCTTTCGAGAATAAACATTATTCAACATAGTTCTTTGTCGTCTACATCAATTACAGATATGAGAATAGAATCCATGTTACTGAATTATTCATTTAACTTTTATTTTATATTTCTGTGTACTTTATTAACCTATGGGGGACATTAATCAACTTTGTCATTAAATTATGGAGCGTTAGAGAACAAAATGCAACACCTTTTTCATATCCCGTTAACGATGTCGATTATCATACATAATTTACATGTTGTTCCTTCCTGCTTCATTCCACGTTTTGCCAGTTCTCACTGCTGTCTTTTCTTGGAAACCAAAGTGCTCTTGGAGTTTCTTCTTGAGCGGAATACTTCTCTGGATATCGTTGTGTATTATCCCTCACTTCTCGCAGGTCATTTTCTACGTCGCTACGCTTCCTTGGTTTTCTTATTAAGAAGCAGTGTAAGGTTCTATTGCTGAATCTTATAGAATTCATACGAGCAATATGGCCATAGAAAATAATCCGCGTCCTACAAATGTTATTCTTGAAATTTTTGTACATAGGAATAGATTTCGTGTCGTCTTCTGAATTCATCATTTTCTTTCATGGGACGTAGGATTTTTCTCACTATCTATCTTCCTCTTGATTAAAATTCTTCTAGCTGTTTCACCGCGTCATGGTATAAAATACTTTAATATATAAATTATGAAACGTACGTTTCTGCCGCATTTTTTAGAAGGGCCTTCTTCAGGGCAAGATCGGTTCTACAGGAGAAAAGGTGTCCCTATTTACTGCAAGCAATCTGTGTCAATACGTCATATTACTGGAACTTTATTGGCGCTATAAATAACATTTCGTCATGACGACAAGGAGAGGTTAGTAAGGAGGCTATTCGTGGACTATCCGGCTTGTCGATGATTGGCGTCTGTCTTCAAATAAGCTCTTGCCTTTTTTTCTGGTGGACATGTTTTCTTCCTGGTGTGAGCGGAAATACACTGACAGTTGGTCCACAGCTGTTTGCTTATGCCGTCCTCACCGCGACCGCTCCCTGCCTTTAGGCCTGGGATAGCCGGTGGCTAGGACGCTGGAATTTCTAGCTATCCCCTCTATTAAAGTCGCTTAATAATTTCTATCGCCTCTCGCATTTCGCTTTGGATTTCCACGACTCTCTCGCCAGTACAAGGGCTTCCTGGAATATAATGGGCACTGTGCAGCCACGTTACTGTTCTTCTGTCGCCGATTTATTGCGCTGTGCTAATCGCACATAGCGCTCATGTTCTGTTACCCGTGTGCTGACTGGCCTCCCTGTCTGACCCAAGTAGGCAGTTCCGTACCCACAACGTAGTTCGTGTACTCCTGCAGTATTAATGTTGTCCACTGCGGCCATGGAAACGTCAGTTTCATATTTGATATTTTAAAGTACTTTATACACACAGACAACCCACAGAATAAGAATAATTTTAATCATGTTCACACCAGCCACGGAAGCCTACGTAGTTATATCTTTCTCCTCTTTCTAATACCGACCATTTTTTTCCCCTTGCAAGGTATTCTGCTGCATGTAGGGTCTCTGATCGTAATGCTGTATAGTTACGTCGTATCTTGGCAGTAATAGGTATTATTGTTCTTGTAGGTGCAAATGATTCTTCGAAGGAGGTGCTGAAATCTGTTTAGTTTCCTAGGTATTTAAATTCCGTTATTTGACATCCCATTCATGTACCTCGATTACTTTGGGTGCTGACTTGATGTTTATTGTTAATTCCGTTTTCTGGAAGCATATACGGAGACCCGCTTTTGCATAATTGTGTCCTCGGCTCATTGATTTGTTCTACAACTATGTTTAGCGAGTCAGAAAAAATTGCGAGGTCATATGCAAAGAACACGCAGCCTGTTGTCCAGCTCATGTTTCTATAGCCACTCCTGATCTCAATTTCCAAGAACTTTGTTACTCTTTTTTTTTTTCGCCATTCGTGGATGACTTTCTCGAGCACGAAGTTGAATCCCGCCCTTGTTCAAATGGTTCAGATAGCTCTGAGCACTTTAGGACTTAACTGCTGAGGTCATCAGTCCCCTAGAACAAAGAACTACTTAAACCTAACTAACCTAAGGACATCACACACATCCATGCCCGAGGCAGGATTCGAACCTGCGACCTTAGCGGTTGCGCTGTTCCACACAAGCGCCTAGAACCGCTCGGCCACACAGGCCGGCCCCCGCCCTTGTTTCAAAATAATTTCCAATCTTCTTTTTTCTTCGATTTCGCATGCAGTGGACCACGTGAAGTAATTTCCTCATGATTTTTGTCTTCTTTCCCGATTTTCGGTCTTTCCAGCATTTCAGATGTTGCAGCATTGTCACGGTAATGTTTTCCAGTGATCCAAGAAATATTTATTTTGTTATAAATCCAGTCACAGACATCAAATGTTTATCAATCAGATTGTTAATTTCAGTCAACGATGACCATGTTCATACCTGAGTAGATGCGCTGCACTAGACATATCGTGTCATTATATATACAGCATAGATGGTACAGTCACAATAATTAGCCATAGAAACCTCAACACAAAGTTACCGATTTTAAGTAACATGAACACCATTGAGACATGCGTGTTGGCACTTTAAAAAACAAGCTACATTCAACACTGTATCTCTTTTCAATGGTACAACTGTCATTCTCAAAGTGTCAACACGTATGTCGCAATAATGTTCACGGTCCTCAGTATTTGTAACTTTGTGACAAAGCTTGTATGGCTAATTATTATGACTGTACCATCTACACTGAAGCGCCAAAGAAACTGGTGTAAGCATATGTATTCAAATACAGAGATATGTAAACAGGCTGAATATGGCACTGCGGTCGGCAACGCCTATAAAAGACAAGTGTCTGGTGCCGTTCCTAGAGCGTTTACTGCTCCTACAACGGCAGATAATCAAGATTTAAGTGAGTCTGAACGCGCTGTTAAAAATGGTTCAAATGGGTCATCAAACCCTTAGAACTTAGAACTACTTAAACCTAACTAACCTAAGGACATCACACACATCCATTCCCGAGGCAGGATTCGAACCTGCGACCGTAGCAGTCGCGCGGTTCCAGACTGAAGCGTCTAGAACCGCTCGGCCACAACGGCCGGCTGCGGTGTTACAGTTCGCGCACGAGTGATGGGACATACTATCTTCAACGTAGCGATGAACTGGGGATTTTCCCGCACGACCATTTCACGAGTGTACCTTGTATTTCAGAAATCCGGTAAAACATCAAACTCCCGAAATCTCTGCGGCTGGAAAAATATCCTGCAAGAACGGGACCAACGACGACTGAAGAGAATCGTTCAAAGTGACAGAAGTGCAATCCTTCCTCAAATTGTTGCAGAATCAATGCTGGGCCAATGACAAGTGTCAGCGTGCGAACCATTCAACGAAACATGATCGACATCAGCTTTCGGAGCCGAAGGCCCATTCGTGTACCGTTGATGACTGCACAACACAAAACTTTACTCCTCGCATGGGCACGTCAACACTGACATTGGTCTTTTGATCACTGGAAACATGTTGCAGACGAGCGGATGGACGTGTACGGGTGTGGAGACAACCTCACGAAGCCATGGACCGTGCATGTCAGCTGGTGGAGGCTCTGTAACGGTGTGGGACGTGTGCAGTTGGATTGATATGGGACCCCTGATACGTCTAGATGTAACTCTGACAGGTACACGTAGGTAAGCATCCTGTCTGATCACCTGCATCCGTTCATGTCCATTGTGCATTCCTACGGACTTGGACAATCCCAACAGAACAAGCTACACATCCAGTATTACTACAGAGTGGCTCCAGGAACATTCTTCTGAGTTTAAATACTTCTGCTGACCACCAAGCTCGGCAAACATGAACGTTATCGATTATATCTGGGACGCCTTGCAACGTCCTGTTCAAAAGAGATCTCCATCCCCTCGTACTCTTACGGATTTATGGACAGCCCTGCAGGATTCATGGTGTCAACTCCCTCCAGCACTGCTTCAGACATTAGTCGCGTCCACGCCACGTCGTGTTGCGCACTTCTGCGAGCCCGCGGGGGGCATACACGATATTAAGCAGTGTACCAGTGTCTTTGGCTCTTCAGTGTATATATGTAGTGACACGACCTGTCTAGTACACAGAATCTACTCAGGTCTGAAGATCGTTGTTTGACATTACAATCTGATTAGTAAATACTTGTGGAACGTGACTGGATTAATAATAAAACAAATACTTCCAGTAATTCTTCAGTCTTTCACTGTGTTCTTCTCTCCTTTCATCTGCCCCTAGAGTGAAGTGTTTTATCATCTTTTCCTGCAAACCTCTGAGCTTCCTAAACTTGTTTCTAAAAGGTTCCCTGCTAAGTCCTTTCCACTTCCTTGAACCAGCTGATTTCCGTTTTGGGATTTTTGTCGAAATCGTAAAATATTTTTTTAGTCTCTCTTTCCTTTTGCATTTGACCCAGCTTTTCCTGACACTGTCAAATAGTTTTTCAGTATGTATCCACATACTCCCAACTTTTCTTGGACCAGGTATTTTCCGTTGTACTTTTCTTCCCTTTTTTTCCAACTCTTCAATTCCTTCCGTTGCATAAAGGCACTCCTGTGTTATGGAAGTGTTGTAGTGTTAGATTTTTGTTTCCACTTAAGTGATTTTTTACTGCAAATATCGGTTGACTGATAAGCAAATTCCATATTTGTTGGATTTCTTATCTAGATCATATGGGTAAATCATTTCCTAAACGTACTTCAATTTATTCACTCTGTTAATTATACGGTATCTTTTTGTTCACTATGTTGATCCTACCGCATCTTGTGCTTAGGAATTCTGGAGCATTTTTTATGTTCCTTGTGAATTCTGTCCTCTTGAAACAAATTTGTAAATCAGCCTTTTGCGCCGTCTCCTCCAACAGGTTGATTTGCTTTGTTTTAGAGCAATATTGCTAAATTGTCTGCAACAGTTAGACATTTGAGTTTGACGATTAAGTTTTTATGTCCAAATCTGATTTCTCGGATACCTTTTTCTTGATGTCTAAGATTCAGTTATCGTTTTACCTGTTTGAAAACGCAATTGGAGAGCATTGGGGAGAGAACATTAATTTGCCTTACATCAGCTTTGTTTCAAATCGTACTGAAGTTTTTCCACGGAATTTTATTTGGGTCTTTGTTTCTATCAACATTTCTTTAATTATTGCCAAAGTTTTTTTGTCTGTGCCGAATTCTTCTCGTGCATTAAAGAGTGTTTCTATGTCTGCGGAGGGAGTAGCAAGTTTTCTGGAAGTCTACAAAGGTTACGACGAGATTTTTGCTTCTTAGGCAGCACTTCCTTGCGGTCAGTTTCAAATTCATAATATATCCCACACAGTACTAGCCCTTTCTAAACTCCCGCGGTATTCACAAACCTGATGGTCTAATCGCTCTTCCAAAAGATTTTGAGGGCTCTTGGATAGGATTTTGTACGTAACGGATTTTTCTATAATTGTTGACATTTGGTATACTTCTTTCCTTGTGTAAGGAACCGAATCCTCTACAGAAGCCTAGCTATTCTTGAGTTCCTTAGTCATATTCTGAATCTGTTTTATCTGGAGGTTTTGAGTTTGGAAAAAAATTCAAGTTCCACTCGTCAAAATATATCGTTTATTACTCGTAACGGAAGACCTCCTTAAAATACTCTGGTAATAATTCACAATTTTCTCTATTCTTAATGGCTGTTCGCCGTTTTCCCTTTTAAAACACAGACTTCGAAGCTGATACTTGTGCTGTCATCGTTATTATTAATATCGTTATTACTGGAGTTATTGTTATTTAACTTCAGATATAAGAAGATTCATGTTTCCCAGACATATAAATTTACTTCAGAGGGCTGTGAAGTGAATGTATTACAAATGTGTACTCCATGAACGAACTAGTTCAAATGAACTGTTTGGGGAAAGAAATTTTGCGGAGCGTTCTTTCTTTTAGTGAACTATCGTCTTTTACACCTCGCTCCCCCTATCTACAGGCAGTTAGAGGGCGCATTCATGAATATCCCTGTGCTTGACACTGAGTACACTCCGCTTCCAGGACCTAAAAGTCCAAATTTCTGAACTCCTCTCGGAGTATTGTGTGAAATGCCCGTGATCGGAAGACCGAAACCGTTCCATTAGTTCACTTAGCTCAGTTCAGTCTCCAGTCCCTGCTCTTTCCTCCCTTGACCCTTAGTACACCCCCCTTACTGTCACACAACTGGTGTTAGGTCTCACAGGTTCTGAGTAGGTATATGCGGCACGAAGTCTTCCGATTTCTACCGACACATACGGATCAAATGTATGGGGCTCGCGGGTCAAGAAAACGTAAAAATCCAGTAGATATTCTTTATTTCTAAAATTCACATTTAGAAACAATTGTAGTTCATTATTATTTCTTTC
This sequence comes from Schistocerca gregaria, assembly GCF_023897955.1. Lineage (NCBI taxonomy): Eukaryota > Metazoa > Arthropoda > Insecta > Orthoptera > Acrididae > Schistocerca > Schistocerca gregaria. The sequence goes on from NC_064927.1 coordinate 308,679,503, forward strand.
CTGTCATTGGTTCGATGTTACATTAGCCCAGAGAATACTTATCAGTAGAGCGGATATTTCTCAATATTTATTTACTATTAATCAGATAGACGTGGAGTTCTTTGCAACTACTAGACTTATATCTGGGTCCTACATTCGCATACAAATTCATCACCGTTAGTCTAAAATAGGAATACCTTTTTTGCAGTTCTTTAAAGAAGTTGCACTTTCTCTTAGAGATGTTAGCAACACGTTTAATAGCTCATGAAGCATCAATAACTCTCTTGAAAACACGACAAAACAAGACAGAGAACTACAAGATGTGTGCGATGTTATTGATCGTCTTCGCGTGGACGGGACCAATGTGGAAAAGGAATATCCTTATCTTGCTCAGCGCTCATAACACAACGTTTTCACTTCGTACTGGTCATCTACTATGAAAAAATTACAAATGAAAATAGTCAGGTTTCATGTAGCGTAGTTTAGAACGTTAATGTTCAGATGCGGTACTTTTTTGTTGTAATGAATATTAGATTAAATTGAACCTATTGTAACACTGTTAGATCACAAATGTTGGCAGTGACTAACTTCAGTACGAGGTTTACCGTCACCCACCGATCATATTTACTGTACCGTGGGGCATAACGTTGCGCTAAGTATATGGTTCCAAATATCTTTTCAATTCTCAAACATCTTTGATGTATATATGCAGACTGAAGCGGCAAATGAAAGTTTGGACCAAGATCTTGGTATAAATTTTTATTCGTTGTTTCAATCTGCATATACACTCCTGGAAATTGAAAAAAGAACACATTGACACCGGTGTGTCAGACCCACCATACTTGCTCCGGACACTGCGAGAGGGCTGTACAAGCAATGATCACACTCACGGCACAGCGGACACACCAGGAACCGCCGTGTTGGCCGTCGAATGGCGCTAGCTGCGCAGCCTATGTGCACCGCTGCCGTCAGTGTCAGCCAGTTTGCCGTGGCATACGGAGCTCCATTGCAGTCTTTAACACTGGTAGCATGCCGCGACAGCGTGGACGTGAACCATATGTACAGTTGACGGACTTTGAGCGAGGGCGTATAGTGGGCATGGGGGAGGCCGGGGGACGTACCGCCGAATTGCTCAACACGTGGGGCGTGAGGTCTCCACAGTACATCGATGTTGTCGCCAGTGGTCGGCGGAAGGTGCACGTGCCCGTCGACCTGGGACCGGACCGCAGCGACGCACGGATGCACGCCAAGACCGTAGGATCCTACGCAGTGCCGTAGGAGACCGCACCGCCACTTCCCAGCAAATTAGGGACACTGTTGCTCCTGGGGTATCGGCGAGGACCATTCGCAACCGTCTCCATGAAGCTGGGCTACGGTCCCGCATACCGTTAGGCCGTCTTCTGCTCACGCCCCAACATCGTGCAGCCCGCCTTCAGTGGTGTCGCGACAGGCGTGAATGGAGGGACGAATGGAGACGTGTCGTCTTCAGCGATGAGAGTCACTTCTGCCTTGGTGCCAATGATGGTCGTATGCGTGTTTGGCGCCGTGCAGGTGAGCGCCACAATCAGGACTGCATACGACCGAGGCACACAGGGCCAACACCCGGCATCATGGTGTGGGGAGCGATCTCCTACACTGGCCGTACACCTCTGGTGATCGTCGAGGGGACACTGAATAGAGCACGGTACATCCAAACCGTCATCGAACCCATCGTTCTACCATTCCTAGACCGGCAAGGGAACATGCTGTTCCAACAGGACAATGCACGTCCGCATGTATCCCGTGCCACCCAACGTGCGCTAGAAGGTGTAAGTCAACTACCCTGGCCAGCAAGATCTCCGGATCTGTCCCCCATTGAGCATGTTTGGGACTGGATGAAGCGTCGTCTCACGCGGTCTGCACGTCCAGCACGAAAGCTGGTCCAACTGAGGCGCCAGGTGGAAATGGCATGGCAAGCCGTTCCACAGGACTACATCCAGCATCTCAACGATCTTCTCCATGGGAGAATAACAGCCTGCATTGCTGCGAAAGGTGGATATACACTGTACTAGTGCCGACATTGTGCATGCTCTGTTGCCTGTGCTTATGTGCCAGTGGTTCTGTCAGTGTGATCATGTGATGTATCTGACCCCAGGAATGTGTCAATAAAGTTTCCCCTTCCTGGGACAATGAATTCACGGTGCTCTTATTTCAATTTCCAGGAGTGTATAAAAATTTGTTTATCTGTCGTTCAGTCTTACCAACGTCGGACATAGCTCTGAAAATTTGGTACTTACTTTATTTCTGATCTGTGACGAAGCAAAATTCCAGACATTGTAATAAATCTTAAAATTGCTTCTGGACGCCAATTTCAGACTCCGAATGGAGTACGAGTCTGGGAAAACCCAGACGAGTGGTACACCTACGTCATTTCGCTATTTAATTTATTCCAGTTCAGACTGGTTCCTATTCCGTGCATCTAATGAAAAGTTATAAAGTGTGTGCTCTGCGGTCATTCCTCGAGTCCGAACCACGAAGCCGTATCTTGCCGTTTATATTTTCGTGCTGTACCACTATTACTGGGTAAGTTTTTTGTTTTTTAATTAGTTTTGTCTAAATGTTTATCAGAATGCAATGGTTTTCAGAAAAATTAGACCACTAACTGATCAAAGTTTATTTTGCAGTAATAAAACATTAAAGAATTTAATTCTATTTGAAAAATTAAGGCTTTGAAAATAATGTACCTTCTGTTCTGCCACAGCCCTTTCCTTATCCTTTTCTTTTTATTATTATTATTATTTTTTAACCTTAAAAACACCTTCAAGTTCTAGTTCCACACTTCACAGTATACCATGAATGAAAATTTTGTTGCATATTTTTGGATGTTGTATCAGTGTAAGTAGAGGCCAGATCACTATGCCAAACATATTTTGAATTTAAATATTTTTATTCTTTATTCTGTTTTAAGACAAATCGTGGTAACTGGAACAAAAAGGGTAACTTTATTTCTTATATTATCCCATTTTTCCAGATTCAGGCCATATTTCTGTGCGAAAATTGCAGTAGACTAACGTTTTTGAAGTTCCATTATCTGAAGCTGCGTAATTTTTAATTTGGTAAAACGCAGCGGCGGTCGTAGCTGCAGACAATGTCTTCATGGTGGGCTAACAGTACTTGGTACCACTTCAGTGAAACAGAAGGCAACAGGACGGAATGCAAATACTGCAAAACGCTTATTGAAACAGTCGCAGGATGATTTGGAAATTTAAGGAGACCCGAAGAAAGGAGGAGCAACACACCATTGAAGAATGATCACTGTCTCTTTCATTTCAAGAACAACCAAACTCGTCGCATTTTCGATCATCGTTCTTGTCAGCGTCAACATCTGACTCAACAACTTACTCCAGGTCGGCTTCGGCACTGGCTAGTGAAGCACGCTTTAAGCCTCCGTATCATCGATCACAATCTTCATCGACAGAATTCATTGATGTGTAAAACCTCTTTCCATAACAAAAGTGAGGCGTTTGATGTGCACCTGCTTAGCAAGATATGCAAAGGATTCTGTCCATTTAGCTTAGTATATGATCTCACTTCTTTGCTCTGCTTGTAGACTTTCTAAAAGTCTGTGGCCACAATTGTATACATATTTAATAATTGAGATAAAAACTAAATTAGCTGATTCGATTGTCGAAGCCCGCACAACCGATGGGTATACTTAACTGCATTAATAAAGTTTTATGGTTATTACACCGCATTTTATAAATTAAAATTCGAATCTGTGCAGTAGTTTATTGAATTGCATTGAATTTACAGAAAGACACATGTTTACTAATTTGGCAACCTTTTCTCAGAAGCCTAATTACAATTGTGATCGATAATAGCCCAAATATAGGTGTAGCAGCAAATGATGTTTCAAAACATATTCCATGTTATGCTTACACTCTAAACTTAATTGTGAAATCTGTTATTTCGCCAGTTAATAATATCATTGAGAAGTGTTAAGCGGTTGCACAATACTTTTAAAAAATCACAAAAGTTTTAACGAAGGTCCACCAAAACCAGCATCAAATGAAACTGCTTCAGCTGAAATAAATTCAATACGTGCCAACACGGTGGAATTCTACTTTCAAAGCGTTAAGGAAACTGTTTAGTAATAAGGACCCAATACTGTCCACACTTGCATCACTGCATTATGACGTAACAACATCTTCGAATAGCAACTGGGTTGTTAAATAACATGCCGTAAATATTCTAGAAATTGTTGACGATTTAAACAAGGAACTGAGAGAATCAAAAGTGTAACGTTATCTAAAACCATGGTTTTGTCCAGAAATTTGTACAGTTTTGTCAAAGACATGTCAAAATCGACAAATTTCCCTTTTGTGTTAAAATATTTGTGCAATAAACTACCAAAGAAATCAATGACATGCTGATATAAAAGGAACATGAATGAATTCCCGAATCAGCTTTCGTCGACCCCTGTTTTTAAAACTCTGCTTTTAAAAACTTCAACAAGTCTGACGCGTTCTACGAGAGCTTAGTGACAAAAGTTCAAGAAATAATCATTATGGAAATAAACGAGAATGATTTAACCCTCTTCCGAACATCAAAGTTCCTCTGGCCTGGATACACTAAGCTCATCAGAGATTTGGGCGAATTTTTGGAGAGAATCAATGGTTCTAAGTGCAAAACAAAACCCAAAAGCCGTTAGTGTCGTAGAAACAGGTAGATACTTAGCAGGACCACTTATACATAGGTTGTCTAACTCGTTACTTTTGTGGTAACAAAGAAAATTTATGTAACTTCACTTGCACAAAATTTCAGTGACAAGGCTGTGCACACCAGCTAGCTCAGTTCCTTGGGAAAGCATTTTTTCAACAGCGCCTCAAATAGTGTTTGAGAAAAGAAGTAGGATACATACAAACATGGTAACTGCAATGCTTCGCCGAGGCGGTTCTAGACGCTACAGTCTGGAACCAAGTGACAGCTGCGTCGCAGGTTCGAATCCTGCCTCGGACATGGATGTTGTGATGTCCTTAGGTTAGTTAGGTTTAAGTAGTTCTAAGTTCGAGGGGACTGGTGACCTCAGAATTTAAGTCCCATAGTGCTCAGAGCCATTTGAACCATTCGCAATACTTCTTGTAAAGTATAATGGTTATAACGCTGAAATGTAAAATAATGCAACTACCTCATTGATACTAGTAGTATACATGTAACACTATTTTTAATGAATGTATTGCTTTTTCTTTTACATCACACTTACCTATATCTAAATACACTCCTGGAAATGGAAAAAAGAACACATTGACACCGGTGTGTCAGACCCACCATACTTGCTCCGGACACTGCGATAGGGCTGTACAAGGAATGATCACACGCACGGCACAGCGGACACACCAGGAACCGCGGTGTTGGCCGTCGAATGGCGCTAGCTGCGCAGCATTTGTGCACCGCCGCCGTCAGTGTCAGCCAGTTTGCCGTGGCATACGGAGCTCCATCGCAGTCTTTAACACTGGTAGCATGCCGCGACAGCGTGGACGTCAACCGTATGTGCAGTTGGCGGACTTTGAGCGAGGGCGTATAGTGGGCATGTGGGAGGCCGGGTGGACGTACCGTCGAATTGCTCAACACATGGGGCGTGAGGACTCCACAGTACATCGATGTTGTCGCCAGTGGTCGGCGGAAGGTGCGCGTGTCCGTCGACCTGGGACCGGACCGCACCAACGCACGGATGCACGCCAAGACCGTAGGATCCTACGCAGTGCCGTAGGGGACCGCACCGCCACTTCCCAGCAAATTAGCGACACTGTTGCTCCTGGGGTATCAGCGAGGACCATTCGCAACCATCTCCATGAAGCTGGGCTACGGTCCCGCACACCGTTAGGCCGTCTTCCGCTCACGCCCCAACATCGTGCAGCCCGCCTCCAGTGGTGTCGCGACAGGTGTGAATGGAGGGACGAATGGAGACGTGTCGTCTTCAGCGATGAGAGTTGCTTGTGCCTTGGTGCCAATGATGGTCGTATGCGTGTTTGGCGCCGTGCAGGTGAGCGCCACAATCAGGACTGCATACGACCGAGGCACACAGGGCCAACACCCTGCATCATGGTGTGGGGAGCGATCTCCTACACTGGCCGTACACCTCTGGTGATCGTCGAGGGGACACTGAATAGTGCACGGTACATCCAAACCGTCATCGAACCCATCGTTCTACCATTCCTAGACCGGCAAGGGAACTTGCTGTTCCAACAGGACAATGCACGTCCGCATGTATCCCGTGCCACCCAACATGCTCTAGAAGGTGTAAGTCAACTACCCTGGCCAGCAAGATCTCCGGATCTGTCCCCCACTGAGCATGTTTGGGACTGGATGAAGCGTCGTCTCACATGGTCTGCACGTCCAGCACGAACGCTGGTCCAACTGAGGCACCAGGTGGAAATGGCATGGCAAGCCGTTCCACAGGACTACATCCAGCATCTTTACGATCGTCTCCATCGGAGAATAGCAGCCTGCATTGCTGTGAAAGGTGGATATACACTGTACTAGTGCCGACATTGTGCATGCTCTGCTGCCTGTGTCTATGTGCCTGTGGTTCTGTCAGTGTGATCATATGATGTATCTGACCCCAGGAATGTGTCAATAAAGTTTCCCCTTCCTGGGACAATGAATTCACGGTGTTCTTATTTCAATTTCCAGGAGTGTATTTGTTTCCCATCTTAAGAATTAATTTCTGTGAATTATTAAATAAGGACGAGTTTTTTTCGTTTGCAAGACCCTATTAGATAATAAAAAGGAGTAGTCAGCAGATAATTGCCTTTGGTGACAGAATAATTTAATCGTTAGTGGTTCCCACTACCCAGATTCCCAGCCCGCCCGACTAGCCGCGCAGTCTAACGCGCTGCTTCCCGAGCGGGAAGGCGTGCCGGTCCCCGGCACGAATCTGCCCGGCGGATTAGAGTCGAGGTGTGGTGTGCCGGCCACTCTGTGGATGGTTTTTAAGGCGGTTTTCCATCTGCCTCGGCGAATGCGGGCTGGTTCCCCTTATTCCGCCTCAGTCGGCGATTGAAGCTCAAACACTGTCACCACGTCCGCGTACACCATAATTACTCTATCACGCAAGTATTTGGGGTTACACTCGTCTGGTATGAGACGTTCCCGGGCCGGTCCGTCCATTGGAGGCCGAACCGCACAATAACCCTTGGTTCGGTGTGCGGCAGCGGTGCATCCTCAGCGACATCTGGCTCTGAGCACTATGGGACTCAACTGCTGAGGTCATAAGTCAACTAGAACTTAGAACTACTTAAACCTAACTAACCAAAGGACAACACACACATCCATGCCCAAGGCAGGATTCGAACCTGCGACCGTAGCGGTCACGCGGTTCCAGACTGTAGCGCCAGAACCGCTCGGCTACCAACGGCCGGCTCAGCGACATCTCTGGTTGTGCTCTCGGTGCTGTAGTCAATGCGCTTTTGCATATAGTGTAGATAATCAGAGTGAAAGTTGAGTGTTTTGTTTTATCCGTTGCAGCTTTCGCTATTTGCACTTATTTACAGCCAATCTAAACGCTGAAGAAATAAAGAATATTTGTCAAAAATGCCTTCTGAGGTTCGTTAAGAAACTATCTGGTTCGAACGACGCAAACTGGTGCTTCAAGAGGACAATGATCCGAAACATCGCAGCCGTCTCTGTACAGCGTGGAAGAAAGTCAATGGGGTGTCCACGATAGACTAGCCTGTAGTGTCTCTGGATGCAAATCCGATCGAATACACACACACACACCTACACAGAGAGAGAGAGAGAGAGAGAGAGAGAGAGAGAGACAGATTCCCAAGTAAATGTTTGCAGTCAGTTGCACAAGAAAGAGCCAATATGTATTTTTAGAGCAGCTGTCATATATAAAATCAGGACGACATGGAGATCGCCCCCCCCCCCCCCCCCCCATGAACAATGGACCTTGCCGTTGATGGGGAGACTTGCGTGCCTCAGCGATACACATAGCCGTACCGTAGGTGCAACCACAACGGAGGGGTATCTGTTGAGAGGCCAGACAAACGTGTGGTTCCTGAAGAGGGGCAGCAGCCTTTTCAGTAGTTGCAGGGGCAACAGTCTGGATGAGTGACTGATCTGGCCTTGTAACAATAACCAAAACAGCCTTGCTGTGCTGGTACTGCGAACGGCTGAAAGCAAGGGGAAACTACGGCCGTAATTTTTCCCGAGGGCATGAAGCTTTACTGTATGATTAAATGATGATGGCGTCCGGAGGTAAAATAGTCCCCCTTTCGGATATCCGGGCGGGGACTACTCAAGAGGATGTCGTTATCAGGAGAAAGAAAACTGGCATTCTACGGATCGGAGCGTGGAATGTCAGATCACTTAATCGGGCAGGTAGGTTAGAAAATTTAAAAAGGGAAATGGATAGGTTAAAGTTAGATATAGTGGGAATTAGTGAAGTTCAGTGGCAGGAGGAACAAGACTTCTGGTCAGGTGACTACAGGGTTATAAACACAAAATCATATAGGGGTAATGCAGGAGTAGGTTTAATAATGTATAGGAAAATAGGAATGCGGGTAAGCTACTACAAACAGCATAGTGAACGCATTATTGTGGCCAAGATAGATACGAACCCCCGGTCTACTACAGTAGTACAAGTTTATATGCCAACTAGCTCTGCAGATAACGAAGAAATTGAAGAAATGTATGATGAAATAAAAGAAATTATTCAGATAGTGAAGGGGAACGAAAATTTAATAGTCATGGGTGACTGGAATTCGTGTGTAGAAAGAGGGAGAGAAGGCAACGTAGTAGGTGACTATGGATTGGGGCTAAGAAATGAAAGAGGAAGCCGCCTGATAGAATTTTGCACAGAACACAACTTAATCATAGCTAACACTTGGTTTAAGAATCATGAAAGAAGGTTGTATGCATGGAAGAACCCTGGAGATACTAAAAGGTATCAGATAGATTATACAATGGTAAGACAGAGATATAGGAACCAGGATTTAAATTGTAAGACATTTCCAGGGGCAGATGTGGACTCTGACCACAATCTATTGGTTATGACCAGTAGATTAAAACTGAAGAAACTGCAAAAATGTGGGAATTTAAGGAGATGGGACGTGGATAAACTAAAAAACCAGAGGTTGTACAGAGTTTCAGGGAGAGCATAAGGGAGCAATTGACACGAATGGGGGAAAGAAATACAGTAGAAGAAGAATGGATAGCTTTGAGGGATGAAGTAGTGAAGGCAGCAGAGGATCAAGTAGGTAAAAAGACGAGGGCTAGTAGATATCCTTGGGTAACAGAAGAAATATTGAATTTAATTGATGAAAGGAGAAAAAATAAAAATGCAGTAAATGAAGCTGGCAAAAAGGAATACAAACGTCTCAAAAATGAGATCGATAGGAAGTGCAAAATGGCTAAGCAGGGATGGCTAGAGAACAAATGTAACGATGTAGAGGCTTATCTCACTAGGGGTAAGATAGATACTGCCTACAGAAAAATTAAAGAGACCTTTCGAGATAAGGGAAGCACTTGTATGAACATCAAGAGCTCAGATGGAAACCCAGTTCTAAGCAAAGAAGGGAAAGCAGAAAGGTGGAAGGAGTATATAGAGGGTCTATACAAGGGCGATGTACTTGAGGACAATATTATGGAAATGGAAGAGGATGTAGATGAAGACGAAATGGAAGATACGATACTGCGTGTAGAGTTTGACAGAGCACTGAAAGACCTGAGTCGAAACAAGGCCCCCGGAGTAGACAACATTCCATTGGAACTACTGACGGCCTTGGGAAAGCCAGTCCTGACAAAACTCTACCATCTGGTGAGCAAGATGTATGAGACAGGCGAAATACCCTCAGACCTCAAGAAGAATATAATAATTCCAATATCAAAGAAAGCAGGTGTTGACGGATGTGAAAATTACCGAACTATCAGTTTAATAAGTCACAGCTGCAAAATACTAACGCGATTTTTTTACAGACGAATGGAAAAACTAGTAGAAGCCGACCTCGGGGAAGATCAGTTTGGATTCCGTAGAAATGTTGGAACACATGAGGCAATACTGACCCTACGACTTATCTTAGAAGCTAGATTAAGGAAGGGCAAACCTACGTTTCTAGCATTTGTAGACTCAGAGAAAGCTTTTGACAATGTTGACTGGGATACTCTCTTTCAAATTCTGAAGGTGGCAGGGGTAAAATATAGGGAGCGAAATGCTATTTACAATTTGTACAGAAACCAGATGGCAGTTACAAGAGTCGAGGGACATGAAAGGGAAGCAGTGGTTGGGATGGGAGTGATACAAGGTTGTTTTCTCTCCCCGATGTTATTCAATCTGTATATTGAGCAAGCAGTAAAAGAAACAAAAGAAAAATTTGGAGTAGGTATTAAAATCCATGTAGAAGAAGTAAAAACTTTGAGGTTCGCCGATGTCATCGTAATTCTGTCAGAGACAGCAAAGGACTTGGAAGAGCAGTTGAACGGAATGGATAGTGTCTTGAAAGGAGGATATAAGATGAACATCAACAAATGCAAAACGAGGATAATGGAATGTAGTCGAATTAAGTCGGGCGATGTTGAGGGCATTAGCTTAGGAAATGAGACACTTAAAGTAGTAAAGGAGTTTTGCTATTTAGGAAGTAAAATAACTGATGATGGTCGAAGTAGAGAGGATATAAAATATTGACTGGCAATGGCAAGGAAAAACGTTTCTGAAGAAGAGAAATTTGTTAACATCGAGTATAGATTTAAGTGTCAGGAAGTCATTTCTGAAAGTATTTGTACGGAGTATGGAAGTGAAACATTGACGATAAATAGTTTGGACAAGAAGAGAATAGAAGCTTTCGAAATGTGGTGCTACAGAAGAATGCTGAAGATTAGATGGGTAGATCACATAACTAATGAGGAAGTAATGAATAGGATTGGAGAGAAGAGAAGTTTGTGGCACAACTTGACGAGAAGAAGGGATCGGTTGGTAGGACATGTTCTGAGGCATCAAGGGATCACCAATTTAGTATTGGAGGGCAGCGTAGAGGGTAAAAATCGTAGAGGGAGACCAAGAGATGACTACACTAAGCAGATTCAGAAGGATGTGGGTTGCAGTGGGTTCTGGGAGATGAAGAAGCTTGCACAGGATAGAGTAGCATGGAGAGCTGCATCAAACCAGTCTCAGGACTGAAGACCACAACAACAACATGGATATCGTTACCGACAGACTATGCAGAAAATCTGGTGAAAAGCATGCCAAACAGGAGCCATGCTACAATCAATAATGGCGGCGATTAGAATAACTATTTTGTTATTGTGCAATTAGCAATAACGTGTATTTTCATCTAAATATATGTTTATAATAGTGTATTTTATTTCAGACGGGTAACGACGTGGACTTCCTTGTGGAACTGACAGTAGGATGAAACTGAAAGCGGTCAGCCCATCCTGACGAAAAGACTGCATGTAGAAAAAATTGTCTTAGAAATATGCACACGAGGTTTGTTCCTAAAGGTAATTAAACTGTTATAGACAGTAAATTTCGTTTTCTGATTTATTAGTGTTCTTACATTGTTCAGAAGTGCTCTTATTTATTGGTACTTTAACATAGAAAATGATCAATGTGCTTAATTTAACATAGTTCATCGAACCAGTTCAGTAAGAAGAACTATCTCAGAAGGAATGGTTCCGAGAAAAGAACGCCTTTGCCCATCTTCAGAGTATATGAAAATGAAGATTAGTCAGTAGAAGAGAGTTTGGAAAGCGCCTGGATGATATATCCAGGTTTTTGATATGTGATTTCTTGATCTCATTCGAAGTAGATGTAAGAGACAGATCCATGCTCTTTATGCGCTAAGCTGAGCCTGCCTGTACGTCTCCCCTTGTGGTGGAATACCATGGACGACAATGAGCAGCTGAGCTTTCACCTGTCCTGAGGGCCTTCCACGCCCCCGAGACGCAACAAACACACAGGTGCGTGCGTCGTAGCCCGACTGCGTCAGTTTCTCAATACCTGCGCGACTCTCCCGACATGCTAATCGCCGGCTTTCTCCTGTAAGAAAGAGCCCGACAACGCACGTGCCGCACGCAGCGCTGGAGATGATGCAGGAGGCGACAACTCAAATATTGACCAGCGAACAAGGATAACCACTCTTACTGGCAGGCGTCGTCAGAAGGACACGGCTCGGTAATACTCTTATTTTTGCCGGTACGTGATGTACGAGAGAGTACCGGAGAAGGCAAGGAGATGTGCCCAGTGTTTTCTAACTTTCCCGACACGTTCTGTTGGATTTGGTTCAAATGGCTCTGAGCACTATGGGACTTAACATCTATGGTCATCAGTCCCCTAGAACTTAGAACTACTTCAACCTAACTAACCTCAGGACATCACACAACACCCAGCCATGACGAGGCAGAGAAAATCCCTGACCCCGGAGGGAATCGAACCCGGGAACCCGGGTGTGGGAAGCGAGAACGCTACCCCACGACCACGAGATGCGGGCTCTGTTGGATTTCCCATAGCGCACTCTACTGAAGTGTTTCAGTATTGTGTCATTGGGTGATCAGGGTTCTGTTTGGACACGAGATGCTGGGCGCCGTAGACAACGTCGCCCAGATGTTTTTTTTTTTTGCTTCAGAAAGGCATTTGATAAAGTTTCACTCTGTCGTTTAGTAAACAAAATACTAACATACCAAGTTTCGGACTAGTTTGAGATTGGGTCCAGGTATTTTTACAGACACAATTCAACACTTCGCTCATAATATAACAAAATCGACTGATGCAGTTCGAGGAGTTCCCCAAGGAAGTATGTCCGCAATACGCAGTGGAAATCAATATAAAGGCAGGGTTCCTACGAAAGTAATACATAGTGCCTAAAGCATATGTTAACAAATTTATTGTGAAAGTAGCAGACATAAACAGTAATGACGGAATTACGTAGTTTCTTTCATAACACGAGTAACAAAATAAGGTGTTTGCATTTGGTGTAGAGGCACTCACTGTCCTGTTGTGTTATTGCATTGTTAGTGCTTTATCCAACCTCTGTTCTTCTAATTATTTTAAAAATTCTCTTCGGCATTGATCTTGTTAGGGTTTTTAGTTCTTGTAGTGAGACTGTATTCTCGTATCGCTGTTTGCAGATCACATGCGGCCTCAAATTGCCTTCCATTGCAGTAAACGCGTCTTCTAAGTATTTCCCAAACGTTTTCCACAGGGCTCAAATCCAGACTACTTACAGGCCTTGGATGGACATCGAAATCTTTATCTTCAAACCACTTTATTGTTGCGGTAGAAACCTTGTCGAAACATTAGACTTTCGTCCTCTGGGTACTCATACATACCAATGCATTCTGTTCTAGCATCTCAGCGTAAATATTAGAGTTCACTCTAGCTTTAACCCAAGCAACGCTGATTTACCCTTAGTGTAGGAGGCTGCCCAAACCATAACACTTCCACCACGAAAATTCCTGCTCCCTTCTTACCTGCTGCTCTGTTATCAGATCATGTGAAACGTACTGAAATCCATCCGGACCATCTAAACAAAACTTCTTGTCTCCGATGATGATCCTTTTATCCCATTCTCAAGTACATGACATGCGTTCATCAGGAAACTCCAATCGAGTCTGTTTATGTCTGGGTGATAGAGCAGGCTTCTGCAGTCATTTCTTGAATACTAGATGTTTTCATCTGACAAAATTACTCGTACTCGTCTGGCAGTTACTGGCAGCTGAGAACCAGCAAAAAGCTGAGAAGAATAACGGTTTATAGCTGTTGGTTTACGCAAAAGTAACCGTTTCGATGCCTCAGACAATTATCCTCTTAGCCCATATTTTCTGTTCGTCCCTATCGTGAGCACAATTTATCGAAATTACGTCACCGTATCTGAACGGTATAAATTTTTTTTCGCAATTCACGGCCAGAGAGTCCCATTTGCCTATACGCAAAGATTTTTGTGTTTTCTTCACGATGAGACAAAACAAGCTGGGATATTTATTACTTTCCCTCTTGTTTTGCCATCTGCCTTCATAAATCCGTTTTTCATTTTTAACTAATTACTATTAACATACATGAGTGTAATCTGCATTTTCATGATAGAGAAAGGTTGACCCTCAGTTTTAAAGAATATAACACAAAGATCTAATATTGTGCTTAGTTTTATGTATGTGGCAACGGCCTTGCCGCAGTGGATACACCGGTTCTCGTGAGATCACCGAAGTTAAGCGCTGTCGGGCGTGGCCGGCGCTTGGATGGGTGATCATCCAGCCGCTATGCGTTGTTGCCATTTTTCGGGGTGCACTCAGCCTCGTGATGCCAATTGAGGAGTTACTCGACCGAACAGTAGGGGCTTCGGTCAAGAAAACCATCATAACGACCGGGAGAGCGGTGTGCTGACCACACGCCCCTTCTATGAGCATTCTCATCTGAGGATGACACTGCGGTCGGATGGTCCCGATGGGCCACTTGTGGCCTGAAGACGGAGTGCTTTATGTAGGTAATTGATTTTCTAATTTATTTTGACTGTGCCTAGTTAGTATATTTCGTTATAGGGTAAAATCAGTAAGTGTTTCGTAAATTAAATTTTATTTTTGACGTATAAACAAATATAAATTCTGTACGAAGTATAAACATTTTAGGTACAATTAATAGAATTCTTAAAGGATCTATTTGGCTTTATTCGAAAACATATTAGCAAAGCCAGCTCTTAATTACTTCTAAAGTAATTAAAAGTTTTGTCCAAAGTATTATTTTCGTACTTATATTTTTAATTTCATCATTTAAACAAATGATTCTGCCTAACTACTGTAGTGGAAAAAACTGTTAAAAAGGCGGAATCTTTCGATGTATTCCGTTAATTTAATGAGTTAAGTTTTAATTGTAATTTCTGTAAATAAAACATCGAACAATGTGGTGTTTCAGTACCTAATATTTTGTGGATATATAAGGGCCCAATTTTTGGTCCCGAGACAGTCAGCCCACGGCCGAATTTCAGGTGAGAATCCTGTGTTGGTTAGAACAACAACAATGCTTTAGCTTAACTGTGAAATAAGTGTTAACCAATTAGGCCGTGTGTTAAAATGATGACAGTGTCTGCTCCATACATACCTTTCTTCTCTTCGTGAACTTTGTGGTTAGATTTCTACTACTCGTAGATGTTCAATAGTAAACTATTGTAGCCTATTGTAGTCTGCAGCCTATTAATGAGGCTTATAGAAAGTTAAACACTGTTGCACTGGCCATATAACTGTATTTTTGGGGGGAGGGGGTGGGAGGGTAGGGTAGGGGTGGGTGGAGAGTTGTTAACACTGGCCGTAAATAACTGTGAAACGTAAATGTGCCGCCTGTCGGCTAGATCATTTAAAGTAGTCAGTGTTGTATTTCCACGCCCAGTTTTTCAGCCAGTGTAGCAATGCAGTACGTCGACACCGAGGGTAATCAACGAAAAAATAAAGAAGGTGAACCATCACAACATGATAACTTTTTTCCACATGCCGTTGAAACAGTCACAGTTTATGTATACCAAATGCATAATCACTGATAGTATCTGTTTCCTGCCTGCAGAAAAGGCAAGTGTGCACACTAACACCACACAGAGCCGACTGTCTTTATACCTGAATCGTTCATGTCTTGTTGCATA
This sequence comes from Schistocerca gregaria, assembly GCF_023897955.1. NCBI lineage: Eukaryota > Metazoa > Arthropoda > Insecta > Orthoptera > Acrididae > Schistocerca > Schistocerca gregaria. Next base: position 308,695,084 of record NC_064927.1, read on the forward strand.
CGGCGCTACTGACGTCAAATTTTATACCATTTGACTGCATTTATCGATATACTGGATCTCACACTATTGCACGTACACTGTACACAACTTTTCCAAACGAAAATGTTCATTTTCCTACAAATGTCCATGCTTTTACGCTAATTTCCATTATTGTATATATTACTGATCTGGTGGATAACATCGGAACCTCCATGAGGCTGTTTCCAGATGACGCAGTTGTCTCTAGGGTCGTAGAAGCGCCAAAGGACTATTACACTGTAGAAAGATTCCGAAGGATCGATAATTTATATAGGGACTGGTAGTTGACTCCGTACGTAGAAAATATGACGCATTGTACATAAATAAACGAAAAATCAACCATAGGTCCGTTATACTATTGGCAACAAATCACCGGAAGGAGTAGCTGCCGATAAATACCTATGAGTAAGCATCTGGAGCGACCTAAAAAGTTGAAGGTCCACATGAGACAAACTGCAAGAAAAACAGATGCCAAACTGAAATTCATTGGAAGAATCTAAAGGAAATCTAATTCAGCCAATGGAGAAATGGCTTACAAAACTTTCGTTCCGCCTTTCTTGAGTATTGCTCGTCACCCTGGGAACCTTACCAGGTTGATTTAAAAGGAAATAAGTCCAACGACGAGGGGGACGTTTTGTCACCGGATCGTGTAGTTGGCGCGAGAGTGTTACGAATACGCTCAACGAACTCCAGAGGCAGATGGTACAGGAGAGGCAGCATGCAATAATTTATCGTTTGTACGTTTTGGCTTAAGCCGGGTGTCCCTCCTAAGGGTAATCATGTGCGCTTTATCTGATGGTTGGGCAGATATTTCCAGTTTATTTTTTGCAAAGTGCAGTCAGCACGGGCCACGGCGATGCTGCCGCTGCTGCAGTACTGGTTATTGTTCCTGTTTTACTATCCCTCATAATCGACATCGATACAATAAATAGCGCAATAGACTAATCTGAGTCGGCTCTGTCGGCTGCGCACGTAAAATTCAGCTTTAAAAATGATTTTGTTGTGAACGGAAAACAAACCGACGCTTTCTGTAGACACAGGGCGCCGCTTGAAAGGCGATATGAACAGTGTTTGCTTGGGATGAATCCAGCTACACATCGCAAAAGTGATGTAGCAAAGACCTGCTGAAGCACCACAGAAAATGCGCCTGACGACGCTTAGGAGGGACTCCCTGTATATCGATATACATCTCGTGGTTACGAGTACTTTATGCTTGTTTCGATGACGCGGATTGTGAGCGACTTTTGTTCCGCAAGAAGAAAACAAACATGAACTCCTCGTAACCACGAGGTGATTCTGGAGATATAAGCCAAAACATACAAAAGATAAAATATTTTGGCTACTGCAGCGCAGTAGGCTGAAAACTGTCTCCTGTGCGTAGGTGCACACAGGGGTTTGAAGTAGATGATTGGTCTAAATAAGGCTTCATACAGTCGCAAAGGACGGTAATAACCTCAATACCATTTATAAAGACAGTTACTAAGGAAGAGTGGTGTCCGTCGCAGTCTGATTAAACATTAAGCTGATAATTTGTCGTCTTTCATAAGCCGGTGGAAGCTACGCCACGGAATAGTTAACGAACGTCTGAGGTAAGACAGGAACTGAAAATAGTGTACGCTATACATAATTTACTAGTAGAACGTATGACGATATTGAAGCAGCGATTAAATGGACCGCAGATATACACCAGAGTCGATAGAAGCAACACAACTAACGGTTCCATGAACGAAATCGCGTCATGTCGGGGGTACACTGTTGGCGCTACGGACATTTTATTTACCCAGTTTTATGTATTAGACAAGTGAATGTGGAGCCTCTGTCTTCCAAATGGAGTGTGCTCTCATTATGGTTGAATGATTCATGTACAGTAATATTATTTCCAGAAGTCCCGAAGATGGCAGCTAGACTCTGTTGCAACCAGTCACTGAGAACATAAAAATATTTCAACACGTAATTTGGCTGCAAAAATTCTTATTTACTAACAACCAGAGATGACATTACCATATCGCGCGTGCAACAGCTATCACACGCACATCGCATTGCCTCAATGAGTGCTGTTCATAATCGCGAGTTGAGTTTTAACGGTGGTATGTCTTCTATCAACGGAAGTTTACCCATTCTCGCCGCTTTCAGTCATATTATGCTTGCGGTTTTTGTGCTTTCGTGTATTCTTAATTATTATTTTCTTGCATGCTCGTTTTCTCGACGTATTACAGAAGTTGCGTCCGGGCTTGATATTTTTGCTTCGTGTATTCTCCCACAAGAGTATTTTTTAAGTGAAAATTACTTCACCAGTGAAACATTCAGCTCTATTCAGAGAGGAAAAAGTACAAATTTTTCATTGTTTGGTGATTATAAAGAAAGATAGGTGCAAAGAATGAAGCAAGCAGATGTGTACTGCCTTCTAAATACTTCTTCTTGTGTTTTGTCGTGCAAATAAATCTTGATGCTTTCCGAAGTTTGTAAGATACTTTTCGTACTCTTTCACGTCCCAGCAGTGTGTAGAATTTATCATATGATCTGCGTCAAGAACACCCAAAATGAATTGATAAATTCTATTTTTGAAAGTTCCCTAGTAGCGATACCATATTCCGACCTTTTGTAAAACTAACTTTCTCTTGTAACCATACTTTCGCAGGTCACAACTGTCCTGAGCGATGCAACATTATGATGACGTTGTAAGCACCTCGATGAACAAAAACCAGTCAGGAAAGAGAGGAGCGTTGTCCTGACATCATGTTGAATGTCACCCGTCTAGCGACGTTTCACATGGAGCGCGCCTCTCGCTATGATCGTGGCGTAAAAGCCGACCACTGCCACTTCAGTCGCGGTACTGACGTTTTTTATCATGACTATATTTCAGGCTGGATATTTCCACGACGGCCTTTGTTACATTTCTAAAAAAATTGGAAATTTGTGGCAAGGACTTGGGACCAAACTACTGAGGTCATCGGTTCCTAGGCTTAAGCACTACTTAATTTAACTTAAACTAATTTACACTAAGGACAACAGACACATCCATGCCAGAGGGAGGATTCGAATCTTCGATGGGGGGAGCCGCGCGAACCGTGACAAGGCTCCTCTGACCTCACGGCTATATTTTGACATTGGCTATCTACGCTATTTGACGGAACTGGATACGGGTTGCTGTTGGATCCGAACTATCTTATGGTCATATTCCATGCAGTGTTAGTTAACAGTACGTTCACGGACTTTTTCTATTTTCCAATTTAAGATTCAAGGCTTTGCTACAGCTTCTCGTACCGTTAAATTTTTTGCGTATAATACGTTGCAGATTCTTTGATCCAGACCCTGATCTGGAGGACCAGAATTTATCGAGGGTTCCTCTACGAGGAGGGTGAACTTCTCTGTATCAAAACACATCAATTTTTCTTAAGTCTGGCTCTCCTGCAGGCGCTACTGACGCCTGTTCAACTTCGGGGGCCTTACCTGCAGCCCTCTGTTTCATCGAAGCACACCAACTCTCCAGCTCAGCTCTGACACAGTTTACCTTTTGAATAGAGCTATTCTTACCACAGGCAGAAGAGCCATGTGCTACTTCGAAGTGATTTGTATAAGGCAATAGGACATTTTTTTGAAATTCCCTTATGAGGAAAAAAAAAACGGGCGCCATTAGGTTCTTGACGGAACGTTTCCTCAATGCAAGAAGGTCCACTGCTTGTTTTTGCGACTTGGTTCTCATATGACAGTAACAAAGACAGATTTCATCGCCTGCAACAACATTTTCGACGTATCGGTATGCATCAGTTATGTCTGAATTTCTTTTCACTGCAAAACGGAATGCACTGACACAATGCATTGACCAACAAGGCTGAAAGGTAACTTCACGTAAGGAATCAAACCCAACAAATATACAAGTTGAGTCACCTGTCCCTACCTATAGGTTTTATGCAACTCGAAATGCCTTCAAATACCACGTGCAAGATTTTCACATTCTCACGCTCGTTATACGCAAACTGTTTGCTCTAAAGAAAAAATAAACAGGAACTTTTGGCAGGAAATTTAATGTAGTTCAGGTTTGTACTGGGATACGTTTTCATTGGAGGCCATGGTTCTCTAATTATTCGAGAAAAACGAACAGTGACCTTCAAAGGCCTTATTTGTTTAATAACACGATAAGAGTGGCCTCCAGCGAAAGTGTATCCCAGCACAAAATTTAACTACATTAAATTTCTTACAAAAAGGTACTTTTTACTTCTTCTGTATGACTAACAGTTTGCACATTGTGTGCGATAGAATATGACAATCTCGCATGTCGTTTTTGAAGGCAGTGTAGGTTGCATACAACCCATAGATAGGGGCAGGTGAATCACCATGTATGACTTAGATAGACAAAATAGTATTTTACTAGTTTTTCTACTGAGATATTAATCAAAAATAGTAATTAACTACCTCTGTTTCATCAACAAGTTACAACAGTGACAGAGTGAACTAAGCAAAAAGAAGCAAAGGATGTCAAGCTCATTGTTTGAAATTAGGCTAGTCACAGCCAGGGTCTGTTTAAGTTAGGCCCAAGCATCAAAAGGGCCGTCAGAAGCACCCAAGTGCACCCAAGGCCCATAACTTATATCAATAGTCGAAACTTTCTTAATGCGGAAATTCATTCATGCCAGAACGATCTTTGTTGAAACAAGAATATCTCTTTCTGGCGTATTTGTCTCAAAAGCCCTCTCTCCACACACAGTTCAAATCTTCCGAGCTGCCTCCTCTGCATTAATCCTTCTATTATACATAAAGTAAATACTGTGTTGCGGATGTTACACCTTTTTCCACTTGCGACCCAATTTTACAACGCTTACCCGTAGTTAATGATTCCCGAGTATGCAAAATCCTATGATTGACTGGAAGATGGTAACTAGAACTTTAAATTCGAAAATGTTTCTTGAAGTATTTGTTATTACTGGTAGGTAGAATGTGAAGCAAATGATCTTCGATGTTCAAGCAGAGTCATAACTTTAGACGGTGGCCGAAATGTGGGAAAAAAAACTGTTGGACGCGAACAGGCGACTACACGTTTATAATGCAAGACTACAGAAAGAAAACAAACTCGTCAATGATCAGACAGACTGTTGGCCTTGTGAAAAAAGAGTGCACAAAGCAGGGTCGAACACGGATCTCCCGCATTGCAGTCCAACACCGTCACCACTCTTTTTTTTTACCTGTGCCGCCCTCTTGACATGCGAGCATGCTACCACTATTTTTATTTCTCCAAAGCACTTATTTAAGGCAATCAATTTAAATAACACAAAGGAAGTAGACAAAAACAAAAGGGTTAAATCTGGAAAACGTATGTGAGGGAATATGGCGACAAAAACAAAAGGGTTAAATCTGGAAAACGTATGTGAAGGAATATGGCGTGAATTTTAACGTGCCCACTACTTCTTTCCTCTGTCACTTCTACGTTGGGGGACATCTAAATCCAAACAAGAGTGTCCACAAAAAAACGGGGGGATGTCAACTCATCCAACTCCTTGTCGATGAAAAGCAAGATACAGCACATTAGAAAAAAGCTCACGATAACGTGGCATCCTGAGCCACGTCCAGTGGGCTGTGGCCATATATTGGAAAAAGGCACATGGATCTGCGTCATATCCACTCACCTTCACGTAGTGGACATAATGTCCAACAAGCCATATTGTTCTTCAATCGAGGAAAGAAGGTTGAATCGGGACGCACGAGAATCTCCCCCGAGACAGCCGCCTCGAACATCCTGAGGAGAAAAGCCAATTGTCGGCGAAGCCATCTCCAATGGCCATGAACGCAGGAGATCAACCGATGATATAATGCATCAGTTTCATGGCAACGAAGGCAACGATCCGTCATAATGAGACCAATACGAAAAAGTCGCACGTTGGTAGGTACAATACCATGACCAACTTGGTACCACGAGGACGCCACTTCCATCGGAAAAATTTGGAGACCACACAATCTACCAATTCGGTTCTGGAGACAGGGCTTCCACTGAGAGAATACTTTGAGGAATTGGCCAGCGGCTTAACATCATTTTTAGGGAGAAATTCGCTTGGGAAAGGATATTTACTCCTAAATAACTAACTTCAAGAAGAAATTCGTTAACGTGCCTTAGTTTATAACCAATCCTGTCAATATCTACTGGAGGTACTAAACTCGCTGGTCGGAAACAGTCATGAAGTCGAGCTGTGAGTGACTGGAGGGAGGGAAGGGGGGGGGGGGGCGTTGACATGTTAAAACGGTGCGACGGATGGAAAAGGCAGAAGCCTTAACCCGTGTATCAGGGAAGCCCAAACCTCCCAGTAGCCGGGGGCGCGCCATGACCCCGTAAAGTACGCGACATATAGAATTCCACCAGATAAACCTGCCAGTTAAACTTTGCAACTTGCGGTACATCTTCGCAGGAATGAGTGCTCCCTGAATCTCATCCATGACAGACTTTCAGTTTATCGTAGCCATCTTTAGCGGACAACTTTCAATTATAACACATAACGATAGATATCGGGTGAATTTCAAAGCCCATGGAATTTCAACAGCGTCAAATCCTCGCAAACTGAGTAAGCGACATTTCTGGTCATTAACCCATGCTCCCGTAAGACGACAAATGGCATCCAAAACCTCCTTCAGCATTGGTTTATCATCATGGGAACGGAGAGGAACCATAACATCATCAGCATATGCGCGAAGGGTAAACCTTTCTCCCAACAGCGACCAACCACCCAAACGAGCTGCTATAGATCGCAATAAGTGTTCCAGAAACAGTACGTAGAGCGACATAAATAATGGACTCGGCTGAAGGACGCCCTGACATACCGCGATGGGGGAAGTAAGACGGCCATTTACGCCAATGGACGCCCGAATACCAGTAATTAGAGAGCCAAACAGCTGTCGTGCAGCATCGTTAAAACCAACAGTCGTCAATAATCGCATAAGGAATCCATGATGAATGCGGTCGAACGCTTGGTGAAAATCAATTAAAATCAAAGCGCTTGACACGGGAATGGTGGAAGCAATCGAAATTCAATCACGACATTCCTCAACGGGAGTCAGGAGAGTAAGACCCGGAAGACAACTTTGATGGCTCGCGATGATTGTAGCCAACAATACCGATAGTCGGTTATTTACCGCTCGCGCCACGATTTTATAAACATAATTGAAGTGGGTTGTCGGGCGGACCTGATCCACACGCAAACCTCCCGGCTTTTTCAGGATCAGGACAATTTCAGCAACCTTAAAGCTTTGTGGAAAAAGGCCTCAGTGGAATACTTCATTCACCATGGAAGTTATCGTATCTCCTACCATGTGCCAAAATTGAATATAAATTCCTTGGGAAAGGAATTGGGACCAGGCGATTTGTGGGAGGGAGAACGAGCCACAGTATCAAGTTTATCACCACGATGGAATACAGAGAAAAACTCTTCCTCGAGAGCTGGCGTAACAACACTATCAAGGAGAGAGATAAAATCAACAGACGGTGGACCATCTGAATCCACTTAAGTATAAAGCTCGAAAAAGTACTGGTAAAGTTCACGCATATCAGATTGGGAAGACCACTCACGCCCATCTAGGGAACGAATGGTAGAAAGACACATCCTTTGAAATCGCTTTTGAAGCCGAAGAAGATGATAGAGGTCAACTCATCCTGTACGATTGAACTAGGTTGGGAATGCAATCGGATACCAACATTTGCCTACGTTTGAGATTTAGAAATTTCGCCTTCACACCGTAGACGTCGACGACTCTCAAGGGAGGATCACGAGCATTGTAAAGATCTCGAAAGACAGCATAATAAAATTCCCTAGTTCGCCTTATTTCAGCCGCCTTTTCAGGGCTAACATGCTTGAGTGTATTTCGAATCCGGATTTTAGCAAAGGTAACTCATCATTCTAGAAGTGTGGAATATCGCTCCTGGGACTGAGTTGTCAGCCGGCAGTGTGTGCGATGATACTTTCCAGAGAGGGGTCCGTGAGATGTAGTGTTCTGCTTCAATAAAGGGCGCAAAAGATGGGCCCGCTGCAGGACGTGGTTAAAAGTCATTGAAACAGCACAGTGATCAGTGAAACTGGCAGGAATTACATCAATAGATAGAAGCTGACTACATATGGGGACAGATAAATAAAAGCGTTCCAATCGGCTACTTCATGTAGCTGTAAAAAACGTAAACTGCACCAATGTTGGATAACTGCAAACTCAAGCATCCTGGAGATGTAAGGACGTCACCATATCATGAAGTTCACTTCAAAATGTATAATTTGGGGTCTGATCTACAAGATGTAAGATGCAGCTAAAATCGGCCCCCAACAAAACCTTGCGCGGGTTCCATCGGAGTAAATAAATAACTTCTTCCTTATAAAACCGCGCGCGATCGGATGAACGACCGTATCCAGACGGAGAGTAAAGAAAAATTAAGGTGAGGTCATAAAAACTACAGCCTATACTGCGATCATCATCTAGCGTTTCGAAGTCGGTCAGCGGGGTTCCATCTCGATAAAGCAAAACCATACCGGTAGAATTTTCAGGTACGACATTGAAAAACAGTGTTTCCAGGAAGACAAAACACATCAAATAATACCTCTTGTAAACACACGATATCAGCTTGTGAATCGTAAATAAACTGGCGTAACGCAGCAAGCCGTAATTGGGAACATATACTTTTAACATTGAGGGTTAGAAACGTATATGCCTGCATCCGTTACACATGTAAGGTCAATTAAACGACTCTAAGGAAAAAGCACTCATCACGTACTTCTCTCCTCAACGTCCGGAGACGGGGGAAAAAAAGGTATAATTCTAATTCTCCCCACCGGAAGCCGATGAATCCTCGTTTTTCTTTTTACGACCCGCAGCTGCATTTGCAGGTTGAAAACGCTGTTTCACACCACTCCGTGAAAACATACACCCTTGATGTTGAAGGGTTGGGGGCACATCAAGCTCCGAATTGATAGAGGAGCCATCGCCACTGCACTCTTCGGAAATCAGGCAGCACAATTCAGAACGACCAACAGCATCAGGTACAGAAGGGACAGGTAATGCAGTGCCGGTTTCGGATGGCATCTCCTGATCATCAGGATGAGAACCCGTAGAATCCTGTTGCTCCAACGCCTCAGCGTGGAGGGGGGGGGGGGGGGGAGGGAGTAGTATTTCACTGGAACACTGTATAGACTAGCCAGTCTCTGCGGGAACATCTGAACTCACGGGGACCGTTACGTCTACGGGTGTAGTGGGGGACCCAGATTAAACACACGTTTCAACGTCAACAGAAGCAGCTACATCATCTCTGGTAATGCTGACATCACAACTAACGTCAGTAGACAACTCATAACCGCCAGAAGATGCACCCTCAGCAACGCCGTATCAGAAGAACGAGACTCGAGTGGGGCGTCCTCGAAAACTGCACCGCCGTCAGACCACCGACGTTTGACTTGCGCTGCAGGAGCCGTCATCCCCTCATGGACAGAGATCGCACTGGGACGCGCCGGCAACGGTGGAAATTGGCGAGGAGTAGGGGGTAATATTGCCCCTACATTGCTTAAAGCTGGAAATTGACTGACAGCTGACTGCGATGACACTATGTCTGCTAACGTTAAAGGAAGACGTTTTTGATAAGAAGACATCAGAACAGTAGTACGACGCTGACAACCAGATCTGAGATGACCGCTTTCCTTACAAAGAAAACATGTTCCTTTTTGCCCTGCAGACATAACATGGATTCGGTAACCACCAACAGTTAAGTGGGAAGGAGTATTCTTTTTAACGCACATGTCGACAGTCCGGATACCATTATAACACTGGAAACGATGTCGTGCTGACCAGCGTTCCCATCGGATGTGCCGTATTACTCCAGACGGAGGCAACGCTGTTTCAAGAAATGAATCGTCCACTTCGAGAGGAAGGTTGCGAATTCTAACCGGAAAATACTTGAGTGCCGAATTTTCGATGGCTGACTAACCAAACCATTGGCCGGCCGCGGTGGTCTCGCGGTTCTAGGGGCGCAGTCCGAAACCGTGCGACTGCTACGGTCGCAGGTTCGAATCCTGTCTCGGGCATGGATATGTGTGGTGTCCTTAGGCTAGTTAGGTTTAAGTAGTTCTAAGTTCTAGGGGACTGATGACCACAGCAGTTTAGTCCCGTAGTGCTCAGAGCCATTTTAACCGAACCATTCGATGTGTAAACAACACTTTAGAACCAACCAGAGACAGAAGCCGTTCTACTTGAACGGGATCATACAAATCAGAATCAAAGTAAGCAGAATCTACCTGATTAGCTGTAACACGCGTAACATCAGCCAACCAACCGTGAATTTCTAAAGAGCCAGGTTGAACACAACGCGTAGTCTTGTCAAAACTGAAACGAACAGTAGCTCGACAAGGAACAGACTTAGGAGACTCGACAGACACCATGGAGCGGGCGGAAAACACCGCCGCCAAGAGGAAAACGACAACAAAGTCCACTACACAACTACGATATGACTCCGACTAATGCACCAACAAGACTGAGTAGCTTCGACACAAGCGGCGTTGCGGCACAGGCAGAAGTTAACTTCGATCTGCTCGCTCGACGCACAAGGCGACACTACCTCTGGACCACGGGCTCACCCAACTAGACAACGTCTCAGAGGTAGACAACACTTCCTCCTGACAGATCGTGCAGATGGACGGACTTAGCGTTGTTAGCGGTGGTCGGTCTTATTGGCCACCTTAAGTGAACGACTCGGACTTTGTCTCCGTGACGGCTGGCAGGCGGTCAGTTTTTATGTCTAGGACTGTACGTGCAAATGGAGTATTCTGAGACCTTCCTTGACACTCGGTTAGGCATTGATAGCTCCTTGCAGCACCTGCTGTGACGTAGCGGTTTCTAGTGTCGAGCTCCATTAGCACACGTCACCCGTGGAGAATCTCAGACAAATAATAAAATCGCGAAACAAATATCTAAACATACGTAGGATATCATCTATATATAATAAGTCTTTATGGATTGTTTCCGTCCCATTTAATTATTATTAAAATTTTAATACAATTAGTTGTGCACACACTTGCCAGTTTATCGACGACGAGGACACAGAAATTTTCGTAACCTCTAACGCTAATGAGAAAATTCACAAATTTAATTCACCCGCAACCTGGACTCCCTCAGTCTTCACATCACTCAGTTCCGCGAGATGATGTCATGTAGTTCCGTAACTGCTCGGATTTCGTTTCTCAATAAATTCTGTGGTAGAACGTTTGAATGAAGGCAGTGTCAGTAATTTGTAATGATTTCGGGGGAATAATAATTCAAGGGGTCAAAACATTTTTTATAAATGATGTGTTCTTGGCAAAAATGGTAGCTTATGTAAATTATATTCTGAGCCATCGCTACAGCGTTAACATCAATGAATAAAAAGTTCCTTCCGCAAATTTTTGAAGTTACAGTGGTCGTTTTGTCAGATAGTGGCAGTCGCTTTCCTTATGTGGCTCAGCAAATCCAAATTATGTATGTAGGGAGAGTAAAGAGGAATTTTCCTGTTATCTAATAGCAACAAAATAAAAGAAAAAACACTAATGATGCTGTAGTTTCAGCGAAGCGCGTCTTGCTAAAAAGAAGAAAAAAGTGTTTTTGCTCAATGTTGAACCAGTCCGAAAACATACTACTTTGTAAGCCAACACGGATACAAAGGGTGGAGTCATCCTTAAGATGAAATTACAATAAACTAAACTTCATTGCTCGTGGTAGTACCTATAATCATTCTTCTGAAAAATAAATCATCCGGTACATGAGCACCAATTCAAAGGAGGGTTTCAGGCACATGTTTGTATAAAAATTTTGTTCTTATGTTGATTCTAGGAACACTCTACCGAAATTTGTACCATTGTTTGTCATCCTAGAATGTGATGCGATCCAGAACATATAACGCGACAAAAAATATTTTTGTAAGAGAAGCCAAACATTTTGTGAAATTATTTATCGAAAAGTAAGAAATAAATGGATTACATAAACATTTGACAAGCCTTTGAATGATGCTTGAAATCAGACTGTATAGTGTACATAATCTACCAGACAAACATCCTATAGTACTCTTTAAAATCCTAATTAGACAATGTACTTTTAATTCCCAATCAGCACTTCATTTACTGTAAGTGACATCAGGCATCATTCAAAAGCCCGTCAAATGTCTATTTTATTTCTCAAGTTTAGACATCAAAAAAGTTGTTGTGTTTTTGAATCTTTCTTTTTCTTCAAGTTTTTTTTCAGAAAGCGTTAAAGCTAATAATTATCTGTACAACAAATCAGTCGTTTAACAACCATATTCTTACGAGATTTTATTGTTGTCAAGTTTTTGTCCAGAATAATTCTATATTTCCTCCTCTAATCGCTAATAATAAAGCCTTTCTTAAGTACCCTGATTGCTTTCAAGCAACTAAAGAAGATGATGTAAACCTGGTCGATATGATTCCCCCATTTTGTCCATTTCCCACTCTTTGTTCGGCTATGAAAATCCGAGCAAAACTTTTCCCTCAACTCACTAATTTAATTTCTCTGAACTACCTCGATTACTTTCAAGCAATTAAATATTTTCCTGTAAAAGTAGACATCATGCTGATCAATTTGACTCCTCCTTATCGTCAGTTTCCCGCTCTTCGTTTTGGTATGAAAATTCGGACAAAAACCCATTTCGTAATTTCTAGGGAGTCTTGCTTTCGCCCTGGTCAAATATTTGATCAAAAAATTAACATTTCTGCTTACTGATGTTTTACTATTGTACACTCCTGGAAATTGAAATACGAACACCGTGAATTCATTGTCCCAGGAGGGGGAAACTTTATTGACACATTCCTGGGGTCAGATACATCACATGATCACACTGACAGAACCACAGGCACATAGACACAGGCAACAGAGCATGCACAATGTCGGCACTAGTACAGTGTATATCCACCTTTCGCAGCAACGCAGGCTGCTATTCTCCCATGGAGACGATCGTAGAGATGCTGGATGTAGTCCTGTGGAACGGTTTGCCATGCCATTTCCACCTGGCGCCTCAGTTGGACCAGCGTTCGTGCTGGACGTGCAGACCGCGTGAGACGACGCTTCATCCAGTCCCAAACATGCTCAATGGGGGACAGATCCGGAGATCTTGCTGGCCAGGGTAGTTGACTTACACCTTCTAGAGCACGTTGGGTGGCACGGGATACATGCGGACGTGCATTGTCCTGTTGGAACAGCAAGTTCCCTTGCCGGTCTAGGAATGGTAGAACGATGGGTTCGATGACGGTTTGGATGTACCGTGCACTATTCAGTGTCCCCTCGACGATCACCAGAGGTGTACGGCCAGTGTAGGAGATCGCTCCCCACACCATGATGCAGGGTGTTGGCCCTGTGTGCCTCGGTCGTATACAGTCCTGATTGTGGCGCTCACCTGCACGGCGCCAAACACGCATACGACCATCATTGGCACCAAGGCAGAAGCGACTCTCATCGCTGAAGATGACACGTCTCCATCCGTCCCTCCATTCACTCCTGTCGCGACACCACTGGAGGCGGGCTGCACGATGTTGGGGCGTGAGCGGAAGACGGCCTAACGGTGTGCGGGACCGTAGCCCAGCTTCATGGAGACGGTTGCGAATGGTCCTCGCCGATACCCCAGGAGCAACAGTGTCCCTAATTTGCTGGGAAGTGGCGGTGCGGTCCCCTACGGCACTGCGTAGGATCCTACGGTCTTGGCGTGCATCCGTGCGTCGCTGCGGTCCGGTCCCAGGTCGACGGGCACGTGCACCTTCCGCCGACCACTGGCGACAACATCGATGTACTGTGGAGACCTCACGCCCCACGTGTTGAGCAATTCGGCGGTACGTCCACCCGGCCTCCCGCATGCCCACTATACGCCCTCGCTCAAAGTCCGTCAACTGCACATACGGTTCACGTCCACGCTGTCGCGGCATGCTACCAGTGTTAAAGACTGCAATGGAGCTCCGTATGCCACGGCAAACTGGATGACACTGACGGCGGCGGTGCACAAATGCTGCGCAGCTAGCGCTATTCGACGGCCAACACCGCGGTTCCTGGTGTGCCCGCTGTGCCGTGCGTGTGATCATTGCTTGTACAGCCCTCTCGCAGTGTCCGGAGCAAGTATGGTGGGTCTGACACACCGGTGTCAATGTGTTCTTTTTTCCATTTCCAGGAGTGTATATCGTCAAGAAGAGAGAAGATACCGGCGGGTGTATATAGTCAGTGATATACTACTTATCCACTGCTGCTGAGTCTATAACCTTAAAGAAAAAAAAAAAAAAACACAAGTATTGTGATGGTGGATTATTATTGTAATGTTCGCCAACCTATCCTTCACACGGTGGTCTTCATAAAATGTCCTACCTACCTTGTAGAAATGCCAGGTTCTGTCAACACTAGAGTTTATGAGGGTATGTCTTTTCACTTTCTAACATGACTGACTTTTGTTTGCTTACGTCGCGTCTTCTAAACTTGTCTCGTAGATCTCGTCCCAGTCGGCTTCTTCTTCATACAGACGCAGGACTCGACATTCAAACAACAAACTGTGCTAAATTAAAGTGACAGTGTGGGAGAATATCAGTGCTACGAATAAACTTATCAAAATATAGGATTCCACTTAATTTTCGTGCATTAAAGTCTAGCGGTAACCAAGAAACGCAAGTAAGAGCCTGATTATGTTCTTCCAATCAAATTCCGCAGGAGCTAACTGTGTTCACAACACCGTAACAAAACACAATCTAATGATGCGTATTATTACAAGACTTTCAAAGCTTCACACTATCAGTCAATAAGGCACTGTTCAACACGACAAATGATTTCTCGTAACTCGTTACACTATACTTTCCGAAGCGCGTGTTGCATTCGTTCACACCTTCTAGCGAGTTGTTAAACACTAATGGCTTCCAAGGCACTGTTAAGTGCGACGAATAATTATCGGCATCGTATTCCATTTGACGTCCCTACGCGTACCCGGTAGAAGATTCATAATGAGTTACTGTAACCGTCTGGCGCGCTTCCGATTGGTCCATCGTCTTCCACCAACAACAACTAAGTTAAAATATTCTTCTAATTTCCTTTTTTACTTTCGTTAGTGACTTGATGAAATTGTTATTAATCTTCTGGCAGTGCATCTAATGTTGAGGAATGGCCCGTCGTCTTGAGGATCATAGCATTGTTCAAATAATAAATACAGTCGTGTTCAGAAAAAAAACAGAACATCTTGAACGACTAGAGATAAGACATTCGTATTCACAGGACATGTACATAAGTATGTTCTGCAGAGATGAGTAGCATTTGAATCCTGTCGGCCCATGGATTCAAGGACAACATCGATATCTCGGCGCAACAGCACATACCGGTAAAATGTACATGCGCATCTTCTTGTTACTATAAACCGAAGATAAAGGATCGGTGTGACTTGAGCAGACATGCAAGATGTCTCGCAGAGATATTCACGAACCGTACCGTCAAATCAGTCAGTTTGAAAGAGGGTGCATTATTGGCACGAGAAACTGCTGCTCGTGAGGCACGAAGTGACTCGGCAGTGCAACGGGTGTGTGCCGAATGGTTTACGGAAGACCGTAGAACACGAGAGATGAGTCAGGTCGCATACCCATATCACCTCCCAAGAAGATCGATACCTCATCCGAATGGCATTGCAGGACAGATATGCGTGCACCTCGGATATTGCGCAACAGTGGTACAGTGTAACACATCGTACGCTATCAGGAGTGACAGTCCGTCGCCATGGGTTACGAGCGCCTGGTCCACTTCTTCGCCTATCTTTGACGAATGTGCACAAACGTGCTAGACGGCAGTGATGCATGGAACGAAGTCACTGGAGCAGGAATGGCGTCAGATAGTGTTTTCGGACAAATCCAGATTCAGTTTTTTTGAAAATGGTTACCCAATTTTGGTCCACCGTAGACAGGGAGAGCGGCATCACAGCGACTGCATTCGGACAAGACATACAGCAGCAACTGAAGGCCTTATTGTGTGGCGTGCTATTGGGTACAACCACAAATCATAGTTGGTGCCTGCCCAGGGCACTGTGACCAGTATTACCTACGTGAATGACATCCTGCGACCCTGTAGCCATACTCTTTCTGTGCAACACCCCAAACGTAATTTTTCAGCAAGACAATGCACGATCACATGTTGTAGCACAGACACGTGCCTTTTTGGCGTCACAAGATGTCAGTCTTTTGTCCTGGCCCGCCAGATCACCAGACTTGCCGCCAATCGAAAATGTGTGGGTTATGGTGAAACGATGGATGGTTATACTATAGGGCACCGTTCCCTCCATATACGAGTCGATGCCATCACGCATGGATCAAGTTATCAGGGTCCATGATGGACCCTGTGCCTACCTGGGAACGAGACACATGCTGAGTTGGCCAAAATGATAAGCGTTTCTGCCAAACATACTAATGTACAAGCCCTGTGAGTATGAACGTCCTATCTCCAGTCGATCAAAGTGTTCTGTTTTCTTTTTTTTCGTGAACATGAGAGTATTAAATAACAACATTGTGCTGCTTCGCGCCACGTTCAGTATGTGATTCCCGACTGTCTATTACCGGAACTTAGCACGATGCAGTCGCCGCTAGCAGGCGTGTTCCCGCAATCTGAAACCATGCGCCGCACAACTCAATGCAGGTACTCTCTCCCTCTCTAGCTTACTGCTACTGAATGTTCTTGTCCTACTGCTAGCAAGTAGAAGTGAAATAAAATTGTAGTGTGGGTGGAAAATGTGCCACAAACGCTACAACTGTAAGAAACGTTACCTGTAAAACGTGACTTCCGGCTTGAGTTGTGTAACGCACACTTCCGGCCACAATGTACAGAAGCTGCCAATTCAAGGCAGAGAGGCTGCCAGGTGTCGGCGACCTGTTACGCCAATAAAGGAGCGGCCTCTGGCGGCGGGCCAGCGGAGACAGGGAGAGCTTCCAGCGAAAGTCCCTGGCCGTTCTTCTCCCGTCACCACAACGCGTTTGTCTTCAGCATACACGGCTGTCCTTTTATGGCAGCCCCTCAGGGCTTGTCTCAGTGTTTCTGTACATTGGAAAGTCTTTTGTGGGAGAGCCAAGCCCACATGTCGAATCGTGCCAGGGATATAATAAACGTTACTCATGCTGCACAATATGGCATGGTGTCACAATGTAGACTACTGTGATCGACAAATTTTGAGATATTTTTATTCACCGACACATTAACCAAGTAATTTCACACTGTTACCGGATCAGTACC
Organism: Schistocerca gregaria; assembly: GCF_023897955.1. Lineage (NCBI taxonomy): Eukaryota > Metazoa > Arthropoda > Insecta > Orthoptera > Acrididae > Schistocerca > Schistocerca gregaria. Next base: position 308,712,325 of record NC_064927.1, read on the forward strand.
CAGTGCTACAGGCTCTTCCCGAAGCGATTCCGAAACGGGCGTGTTTATCGACTGCGGACGTATTGATTCAAATCAGTTGTCATCTCATTTTTCCATAGCGTACGTGTTGATTCTCATAAGCCATTAACAGTGCCAAAACACTTCCCTTCCCGGTTTTGACAGACTTAGGAATGTCTACACGCAGTAGGTATGGTTTATTACGTCTGGCTTTTTGGTATTCTCATAACGCAAGTAGAGTACAAGCAAAGCTGTGGTCGTCAAGCGTATGTAACAAAATTATGTAGCTGCGAAAAACTTGTAACCTAAGCAGAAGCACAGTAATCATACTATGCAACAAGTGACACCATATACAACACACGTACTTCTAAGCGGGGCTGAATGGGTAGGGTCGCCACATATATAAGGTACCGTGAGGGTGCTACATTTTGCTGACTGGATAAATGCGCTTAGCACAACCGTTTTATTTTTATTGTGAAGATACTCAAAGCAACAACAAATATAGCTACCTAGCCCATAATGTTTACACGCAGCTGAAGATGCTTGCCTTTCGTTTTTATGTAACATGCAGTATGTGATATGTGTTGGTGATTAATTCAAATTGAATGTCTGATAAATGTACGTATTTCTTTACTAGATATTTGCAAATCATTTTAGGTGTCAAAATTAAGGGTTGTCCCATTTGAAGACGTGCAGTGTGTTAACACCGAATGTTGCGTGTAAGTGCGGCGTATAGATTGGATAGTAGACATGATATCTGGGCAGTCTGTTACAGGCAGCTGTGTAGTGAATATGGCAACACGTTGCGAGCGAAGCAACTTTGAACATGGGATGGTAACACAGAGAAGACGCATAGGCCATAGCATATCAAATATGACAAAAATTCGAGTTTCCGAGTCAACAGTGTCGAGGATCTTTAATATCCCAGAGACAATGTTTGCACACGCCGCTTACGACTACCTCAGGGGTTTCATGAACGGACGTCACGTCGGCGGTGTATTCTGATACAGATCGCCGCCCGTTTGGTTTTAGTACTTCAAGAATCCATTTCCACCAGCACTGTACGGTGACAAATACACCGAACACACTTCAGCATCCGACGACCGCCATCATATGTAGCGTCCTCCCATATCCTTTAGCCACTCGGCATAAATATGATGAGAAACTGCTCGTATCGTTAAAATTAACAAGGAGTATGGTGTGTTCAGTTGGAATGATATAAGACCCCTCATACGTCTAGATGCGACTCTGACAGGTGATACTTAACGTAAGCATCCCGTCTGATCATCTACATCCATTCATGTCCATTGTGCATTCCGACGGACTTACCCAATTACAGGAGGACAATGCGACACCACACATGTACAGAATTGCTACAGAGTGTCTCCAGGAACACTCTTCTGAGTTTAAACAATTCCGATGGCCTCCAAACTCCCCAGTCATGAACATTACTGATCATATCCGGAATGCTTTACAACGTGCTGTTCAGAAGAGGTCTCCACCCCCTCTTACTCTTACGGATTTATGGACAGCCCTGCAGGATTCATGGTGTCATATTCATCCAGCACTACTTCAGACATTAGTCGAGTCCTTGCCACGTGGTGTTGCGGCACTTCTGCGTGCTCGCGGGGGCCCTAGGCAGGTGTTTTTCCTTTGGCTCTTCAGTTTATATATACCTCCAGAACAGACCATGAAGGTCCAACGGTACCGACTGGCCGCCGTATCATCCTCAACCCATAGGCGTCACTGGATGCGGATATGGACACCGCTCTCCCGGACGAATGTCAGTTTACGAGACCGGAGCCGCTACTTCTCAATCAAGTAGCTCCTCAGTTTCCCTCACAAGGGCTGAGTGCACCCCGCTTACCAACGGCGCTCTGCAGAACGGATGGTCACCCATCCAGGTGTTAGCCCAGCCCGAGAGCGCCTAACTTCGGTGAATAACCAGTTTTGAAGGTAACAGTTTCGATACAATAACAGTAATTTAACTTCGCAGTTGTGTCGTTTGACGATTTTAACGTCATTCGATACGATTTTCGTATGTACTACATTTGCGAGAATCTTTACGCACAATTATGGTTCTCACTCTCCGGATTTACTGAAACTTGTGGCTGTCTGTAATTCTTAAGATTTGTCATGTAGCTTAGTCAAACGAAATGTGTGACTGGAGATGGGGCAGTACTATGTTTGGGTTTTCTTTGATAGAAAATGGACAGAATAATTAGTGTATTCGGGAAAATGAAGTTAGGCATACTAAGTATAAAGTTTTACGGCCCCTCTTATATTCGTCTCTTGAGAAGTACGTAAAAGAATAAGGAAGGAAGCGTTTGCCAAAATGTATCACTATCTCTTCAGGTGCAATGCTTTTCCTCCTGGTCACCTCTTAGTGCTCTTATTGGTTGTGCCGGTCAACAACAAAAATAAGCAACAGCTTGCTCTTCGCCGAACGTAACTCGTCAACAGGTGTGGCCACATCGAGTGTTGGAGCTCTCAAGCGTCCTCGTTCGAGAATGTTAATGTGTCGATTTTATGACGTTCTCGCTTTCTCGCAGAAGTCACGCATCGCTTGCCTGAAGCTTTCCGGAAGGAATTGTATTCAGTCCAGCTGGTGGACTTTGGCATTAGAAACAACACCTAGTGGGTACAAACAGAGTTCAATTGTTTCGTTTTGCATTTATTACGTGTGGACATCTCCATAGTGAGCAGAATCGCTTAATACGGCATATCAAGTGAAATAACGAAGAGTGTCCTTCGTCATGTGCAAGGAGCTAATATGCTGAATTAGTATAGACGCCGTAGGAGGGGAAGTGTTGATTGCAGTCGACAGAAATATTGTCTCTACTGAGATTGAAATTGCATGTGAAAGTGAAGTTGTCTGGTTGCACATAACAGGTCTTGGTGAAATCAAGTTAATTGTTGGATGTCTTTGCCGACCATCCGACTCCGCCGTGACACTTCTAGGGTCATTAAATAAAAGTATATGGTCAGCTGTGCATAAATACCCGATCATGCAATATTAGTTGGTGGTGATCTTAACTCCCCGAGTGTGAAGTGGGACGTATTTGGATTCATTGCAGGGAGACAGACAGTCTTGTGAAGTACTTTGCAACACGTTCTCCGAAAACTGTCTTGAGCAGGCAGTTCGGCAGCTAACATGTAATGGAAGTATCTTGGACCTTGTAGATACAAACAGGCCGGACCTTATCTACGGTGTCAGTATAGAGACGGGGATTAGTGACCATGATGTTATCATAACCACTATGGTTACGAAAGATAACAAATCGGTCAAGAGGACTAGGAGGGTATCTCTGCTACTAAGAGCAGGTAAGCAGTTGTTAGCATCTCACTTAGCAATGAACTGCAATCATGTAGTTACAGAATGATGGTCGTAGATGAATTAAGGGCAATGTTTTTAAGACTGTAAATCGTGCCCTGGGCAAGTATGTGCCTAGTAAGTGGATTAAGGGCGGAAAAGACCCACCGTTGTTTAATAACGGAATTCGGAAGATGCTGGGGAAGAAAATGCTTACACTCTCGTTTCGAAAGTGGACGCACAAATGACGACAGGCAAAGATTAGAGGAGATTCGTGCGTCTGTGAAAAGATCTATGCGCGAAGTATACGACAGTTACCACCGTCATACCTTGGCTAAAGATCTTGCGGAGAACTCGAAAAAATCCTGGTCCTATGCAAAATCGCTAAGCGGGTCTAAGGTTTCCATTCAGTCACTCGTTGACCAGTCCAATAGCAGATAGCAAAAGGAAGGCTGAAGTTTTAAATTCCACATTTAAGAAATCGTTCACGCAGGAGAATCGTACAAACGTACCGCCGTTTGGCCATCGCACAGTGTACCTTATTGATGGCATAGTAATAATCATCCCTGGCGTAGAGAATCAGTTGAAAAAGCTGAAATCAGAAGTCGACAGGTTCGGATCTAATCCCAATTCAGTTTCAGAAAGAGTAATTTTACAAAGAGTACTCTACGTCATTGACCCTTACTTAGTTTGCATTTATCGCGAATTTCGCGATCAGCGCAAAGCGGCAAGCGATTGGAAAAAAACACGTGTCTCCTTCACATAAGAAGGGTAAAAGAACGGACCCACAAAATTACAGACCAATATGGTTAACATCGGTTTGCTGCGGAATTACAGAGCGAGGCAGGGAAGGCGAATGGTCGACTTCGGTGTACTGGGAGAATTTTAGGAAAATGGGGTTTATCTCTGAAGGAGACGGCATATAGGATGCTAGCGCCATCTATTCTTGAGTACTGCTCGTGCGTGTGGAATACGCACTAGAGTGGATTGGAAGAAGACATCGAAGCAGTTCAGTGGCGAGCTGCTAGATTTATTACCGGTACGTTCGATCAGCATGCAAGCATTACTGATACGCTTCGGGAGCTCAAGTGGGGATCCCTGGAGGGATATTCTGTATTATAATATCATAAATTTCCTAGAGACCGAAAAGTTCATATCCACGATTTGGCACGGCTTCAGAAACTATCGTTCGTGCGAAACCCAGCTCGCTCTTTCCTCAAGTGATGTATTGCTAACTGTGGATGAAGGGTAACAGGCTGACTTTGTATTGCTAGATCGCCGAAAAGCGTTCGACGCGGTACACCACCGCAGACTGTTAACGAAAGAACGTGAATGTGAAATGGTATCCCAGAAATGTGACAAGCACGAAGATTTCTTAAATAATAAAACCCAATATGTTGCCTTGACGGCTAGTGTTCATCGGAGACAAGGGCAACTTGAGGTATGCCGTAGGGAAGTGTGATAGGACCGTTGCCATTTTTTTTATACATAACTGATATGGCAGAAAGGGTGGGCAGCAATTTGCAGTTGTTCGCTGATGATGCTGTGGTGTACAGGAAGGTATCGAAGAAAATTCGCAGTGCGTTGATGCAAGATGACCTAGACAAAATTTCTATTTGGTCTGATGAATGACAGCTAGCTCTTAGTTGTTGTTGTTGTGGTCTTCAGTCCTGAGACTGGTTTGATACAGCTCTCCATGCTACCCTATCCTGTGCAAGCCTCTTCATCTCCCAGTACCTACTGCAGCCTACATCCTTCTGAATCTGCTTAGTGTAATCTTCTCTTGGTCTCCCTCTACGATTTTTACCCTCCACGCTGCCCTCCAGTACTAAATTGGTGATCCCTTGATGCCTCAGAACATGTCCTACCAACCGATCCCTTCTTCTAGCCAAGTTGTGCCACAAACTCCTCTTCTCCCCAATTCTGTTCAATACCTCCTCATTAGTTATGTGATCTACCCATCTAATCTTCAGCGTTCTAGTGTAGCACCACATTTTCTTCTTGTCCAAACTATTTATCTTCCATGTTTCACTTCCATACAGGGCTACACTCCATACAAATACTTTCAGAAACGACTTCCTGACACTTAAATCTATACTCGATGTTAACAAATTTCTCTTCTTCAGAAACGCATTCCTTGCCATTGCCAGTCTACATTTTATATCCTCCCTACTTCGACCATCATCAGTTATTTTGCTCCCCAAACAGCAAAACTGCTTTACTACCTTAAGTGTCTCATTTCCTAATCTAATTCCCTCAGCATCACCCGACTTAATTTAACTACATTCCATTATCCTCGTTTTGCTTTTGTTGATGTTCATCTCATATACTCCTCTCAAGACACTGTCAAATTCCATTCAGCTGCTCTTCCAAGTCCGTTGCTGTCTCTGACAGAATTACAATGTCAAAGTTTTTATTTCTTCTCCATGAATTTTAATACCTACTCCAAATTTTTCTTTTGTTTCCTTTACTGCTTGCTCAATATACAGATTGAATAAAATCGGTGAGAGGTTACAACCCTGTCTCACTCCCTTCCCAACCACTGCTTCCCTTTCATGTCCCTCGACTCTTATAACTGCCATCTGGTTTCTGTACAAATTGTAAATAGCCTTTCGCTCCCTGTATTTTATCCCTGCCACCTTTAGCATTTGAAATAGAGTATTCCAATCAACATTGTCAAAATCTTTCTCTAAGTCTACAAATGCTAGAAACGTAGGTTTCTTGTAAGATAAGTCGCAAAGTCAGTATTGCCTCACGTGTTCCAGTATTTCTACGGAATCCAAACTGATCTTCCCCGAGGTCGGCATCTACTAGTTTTTCCATTCGTCTGTAAAGAATTCGTGTTAGTATTTTGCAGCTGTGGTTTATTAAACTGATAGTTTGCTAATTTTCACATCTGTCAACACCTGCTTTCCTTGGGATTGGAATTATTATATTCTTCTTGAAGTCTGAGTGTATTTCGCCTGTTTCATACATCTTGCTCACCAGATGGTAGAGTTTTGTCAGGACTGGCTCTCCCAAGGCCGTCAGTAGTTCCAATGGAATGTGGTCTACTCCGGGGGCCTTGTTTCGACTCAGGTCTTTCAGTGCTCTGTCAAAATCTACACGCAGTATCGTATCTTCCATTTCGTCTTCATCTACATCCTCTTCCATTTCCATAATATTGTCCTCAAGTACATCGCCCTTGTATAGACCCTCTATATACTCCTTCCACCTTTCTGCCTTCCCTTCTTTGCTTAGAACTGGGTTTCCATCTGAGCTCTTGATGTTCATACAAGTGGTTCTCTTATCTCCAAAGGTATCTTTAATTTTCCTGTAGGCAGTATCTATCTTACCCCTAGTGAGATAAGCCTCTATATCCTTACATTTGTCCTCTAGCCATGCCTGCTTAGCCATTTTGCACTTCCTATCGATCTCATTTTTGAGACGTTTGTATTCCTTATTGCCTGCTTCATTTATTGCATTTTTATATTTTCTCCTTTCATCAATTAAATTCAATATTTCTTGTGTTAACCAAGGATTTCTACTAGCCCTCGTCTTTTTACCTACTTGATCCTCTGCCGCCTTCACTACTTCATCCCTCAAAGCTACCCATTCTTCTTCTACTGTATTTCATTCCCCCATTCCTGTCAATTGTTGCCTTATGCTCTCCCTGAAACTCTGTACAACCTCTGGTTCTTTCAGTTTATCCAGGTCCCATCTCCTTAAATTCCCACCTTTTTGCAGTTTCTTCAGTTTTAATCTACAGGTCATAACCAATAGATTGTGGTCAGAGTCCACATCTGCCCCTGGAAATGTCTTACAATTTAAATCCTGGTTCCTAAATCTCTGTCTTACCTTTATACAATCTATCTCATACCTTTTAGTATCTCCAGGGTTCTTCCATGTGTACAACCTTGTTTTATGATTCTTGAACCAAGTGTTAGCTATGATTAAGTTGTGCTCTGCGCAAAATTCTACCAAGCGGCTTCCTCTTTCATTTCTTAGCCCCAATCCATATCCACCTACTACATTTCCTTCTCTCCCTTTTCCTACTACCGAATTCCAGTCACCCATGACTATTAAATTTTCATCTCCCTTCACTATCTGAATAATTTCTTTTATTTCATCATACATTTCTTCAAATTCTTCGTCATCTGCAGAGCTAGTTGGCATATAAACTTGTACTACTGTAGTAGGTGTGGGCTTCGTATCTATATTGTCCACAATAATGCGTTCACTATGCTGTTTGTAGTAGCTTACCCGCATTCCTATTTTCCTATTCATTATTAAACCTACTCCTGCATTACCCCTATTTGATTTTGTGTTTATAACCCTGTAGTCACCTGACCAAATGTCTTGTTCCTCCTGCCACCGAACTTCACTAATTCCCACTATATCCAACTTCAACCTCTCCATTTCCCTTTTTAAATTTTCTAACCTACCTGCCTGATTAAGGGATCTCACATTCCACGCTCCGATCCGTAGAACACCAGTTTTCTTTCTCCTGATAACGACATCCTCTTGAGTAGTCCCCTCCCGGAGATCCGAATGGGGGACTATTTTACCTCCAGAATATTTTACCCAAGAGGACACCATCATCATTTAAACATACTGTAAAGCTGCATGCCCTCGGGAAAAATTACGGCCTTAGTTTCCCCTTGCTTTCAGCCGTTCGCAGTACCAGCACAGCAAGGCCGTTTTGGTTATTGTTACAAGGCCAGATCAGTTAATCATCCAAACTGTTGCCCTTGCAACTACTGAAAAGGCTGCTGCCCCTCTTCAGGAACCACACGTTTGTCTGGCCTCTCAACAGATACCCCTCCGTTGTGGTTGCACCTACGGTACGGCTATCAGTATCACAGAGACACGCAAGCCTCCCCACCAACAGCAAGGTCCGTGGTTCATGGGGGGAGGGGGTTTATGCATAGTCTCTGAAAATTTTATCCATTTATCTAAGAGATTTTCTGATGTAATGGGGCATGTGTACTGAAAATTTTAGTTTGCGGAAAATTGACTTTAAAGAAAAAACTTTAGAAATATCTTACTGACAGTTAATTAAAACTGACCTGCTGCATATGACGGCCCTTCTTTGGCCTCTTAGCAGGTCTTCCAGCTTCTTTTTCACCTTCCTGGATATTTGTCTTGCTTTCTTGGCCATATTAGATGCGGACCTGTCTTCATCGGGTATCGTCATTTTACCGCAATGTTCCAGCCCAGTGATCATATTTTCACCAGGATTAATTCCCAGCTTTTTCAGTACCCAACACTTCCCAGTATTACCACAACTGAGTGTAATAACGGCACCTTGTGCTCCTAGTTTCTTTGTATGCATGCCTACAAAAACAGTTTTAGGAAGGCGGTTCCAGATTATGCTGTTGAAAAATTCATTTCAGTTCAGTGTCTGCCCATGAAGACATTTCCTTAGAAGGTCAGGATGAGCCAAGTCTCTGAAAATAGGTTTCATTGTTGTAATAACAGCTGCAGGAAGAGAATGCTGGTGAGAATAAGATTCTCCAGTTGCCTGAGCCCTGTTGTATTTGCATCACGAATTTTCTCATGATGGACACAATCCATGACATGGCTTATCATCAGTAGAGGACTTATGGGAGGATATGGCCGAAACATCTCTCTTCATTGCCTCCAGATTTTCTTTATTTCTCCTAACTGCCTGCCCATTGTATACCTGCAAGTTTTCTATAGCAACTACTCGCAATCACACTTGAACAAAACTAACCGCGTGTTTCAAAGCGTGTTGTTTACAAACAGCAGAAACAAAAAAACACCGACCGTTGCAATCCAAGGATAGCCAACACACTAGTAAGTAAAAAAAAAAAAAAATCCCTAACGTGCAATGTAGGGGATATCAAAATCTAAACTATATGGAGAAAAGTGGATGACAGAAAAAAAATTTTTCGGCAAATTGCTATTCAGAGGAGAAAATCGATTTTTTTCGACCTGAACCATGGTGTGGTCCTCTTAAAGGAATATGGAGAGGTCGATTTTCGCACCGCGGTTGAAGAACTTGATTCGGAATTTCGAATTAACTGGGAACTGCTGAACTGCCCCTGGGAGTGGCAAATTGTTGAAGAAGTTGTTGTTGCTGAAAATGCTGGACGCAACGTGCGATCTTGAAGCAGTGCACGAGCTGTGGCCCAACAGCTGAGGGTTCCTTGGCCCACCGTTCGAAAAGGGCTACGAATAATTGTGAAACGGTGTCTCTGGTGCGGTTTCAGGCTGTCGTGGAAGCAGATGATGGTCACATTGGGCAACGTTTGCAACCTGGAACGTAAGTGTGGTTCGCAGATTAACAAATAAAACCCTCTCATGTAGAAATTAAAATGAGTTTCTTTCAGTGGTTTATACATTATTCATTTACGCATGTCCTTAGAAACGATTCCACAAAATTGCAACCCCTTACGATCACTCGTTTTTTATAGGGGCTCTCTAAAGTAGGGAAGGTTTAATTGCAACCGTTCTGTAGTTTCAGTCATGTTAAGTGGGATAAAGATCGAGCGTTTTAGCGGGTTAGCAGAGATGTGACAGGAAGCTCGAGCGTTCGTTAAACCAGGAACATAAGCACGCAACCCTGATGACACTGCTTACGTCAACCTGTAAGCCGAGTGTGTCCACGACTTACTCACCATGAAAGGGCAACACCTTACTATCGAGAATGTTGAGACAATCAACATGGTTCATGTTCACACCAACGTGAATCAGTGAGCCCGATCCAAGGTACGAAATACACTCCCAAAAAAATCGCAGAACGGCTTCCGGCCTGGACTGCACAGTCTGCATTCTGCCGGGTAAAAGGACTGTTGGTCCGCCAGTGCACTCTACGCCTTGCATCATTTAAAAAGAGGCACTGGCGATTTGCCGGATCACACTACACGTGTCCAGTCTGCTACTGTCCAGTTTCTATGCTATCTGGCCCACTGAACACCTGCAGCTTCTTGTGCTGCTGCGAGAAGTGGCCTTTTGTTAGGTACTCGACTCCAAAAGGGCACTACATGCCTGCCCTTTCGCAATGTTGTTCTGAAACTGGTTGAGATGGACCTGCATTCCCTAACAGCAGTAATTTCTGCCGCGGTTGATACTAGTTGTTATTGATAAATCGTGATATTGGTCTCCGTTCCCTGTTGGGGTCTGTTTACGACCCCTGTGCCGCAGCTTTTTTTTCTGCCACTCTGTCACGTTTCCTTATGGACTCATCCTGCTGAGCTGACTCCATTCAACAGAATGGTACATACACAACACTTTGCTGTCACCACTTCCGTGAGCGCTGGACAATGCAGTGTGACTCTCACCATTATTACAGGAACTAGGAATGTAAACTAAATTTGAGCGTTTTTCTTACCTGTTGCCGACAATGAGGATCTCTTCACTGTGGGCTACGAAACGAACGACTTATCTAACCCAATCTCTCCATCTTAGAACTCAGAGTGCTCTTCTTTCTCCTTTCTAGAAAGAGGACAGTGTTCTACTACAAACACACTTGTTTTCTGTTCCGATTCTTCCTAGTAAGACTACGCTCCGCCGTCCACGTTAATCCATGATAATGAGCACGAAATGGATTTCACGTTTTTGATTAGGTACCGTAACAGACTGCAGTTTCTTTTTAAACAAGGAGCTTGCACTTTCCTGGTCATTGATCTCCTTCTGACCTATCCATCACTATATGACATCTTGTTGCCAAACTCCAGTTATTCTCTCTGATTGCCTTAGGGTCTATAAAAGTTTACCTGACGATCATGCTGGGATAGAACATGGAGCACAACCAATTTGGCGGTGAAAATCTTTGCAAAAACTCATCTAAGCCAATTGAAAATCTTGTTCCAGTGGTTTTTTGTACATATAGCTTTATCTAACGCACATTCAAATTATAATTCCTGCTTGCTTCAGCCTGAATATTGTGCCTATAGGGAAATTTTTGTCCTGCAATGCTTTAAAATAACCATGTTCGAAATTCAGGCTATCCTTGGCTTTTTCAGCTGATGTCGCTCGCATCTCACTTCAAATGTGTCAACGTCATCCTCGTTAGCTTGCTACAGGATCCAAATGTCGCAACTATAGCAACGTGGAAAGCGATGCATTCAGCACCGTACGTTTGTTAATGTACTGTTGTACTCTTTCAGATTTGACCAAAACACCACAACATTCCTCCCAAGTGTGAAAAAATGAAAGCTTTATACACATGGTAAGAATGCAATGTTTTGTGACAGTAACAATGAATGAAATGCCACACGAGCTGAGCTACTTACGCAAGGTCCTCAGGAACGACGGCTACAACGATCACAAAATCAAGGAAGTGATCTAAAACAAGAATCGCAATAAGACCACCGACCAGAAGCAGGAAAAGGAGTTAGCTTTTTCATCGTTCTGTGGCTTCCTGTAGGAGAAGATACGCCATCTGTTGCAGGCCTCTGTCGAAAATACAGCTGCTACTGACAGCAGTTAAAGTTGCGGAAGGTCTTCGAACACCTGGGATTTTCAAAATACGCAGCGAACTAGTCAGTCTTACGTCGGACAAACAGTGTGCTCTGTAGAATAAGAGAGGAGGAAACATGAAAGAAAGAATCTGCTTTGCTGATCATTCTTTAGAAAATGATGAATGGATCAAATTTGAGGACACCAATTTCGTGGTTCGCATTGATGGCTCCTGGGACAGTACAGCTAAGGAACCCATTAAACTGACAGACAACCCTCTTAATAGAGATGGTTGCCTACAGCTCAGCACGGAATCGAATCCACTATCGCGAGGTTCCAGCGGATGCATCGAACGCAGAGTCAAATTATGCTCTTATATGACGATAACGTGATCAACACTTACGTCACAGCCGGTAACTAGAGTGCATAAGGGCGTACCAGTACTCCATAACCTGTCATTCTACTTGACAGTGACCAACGTATTTGATTGAAAGCTCGCGACATTTTAACCACTTGACGTGACTGGAACCTCGAGAACATTTTGTTCTTTGTACATCGTAGTCATTAAGAATTAAAACTGATATCAGGTGAAGCCTCCAAGTGCATAAACAGGATATATCTGTTTATGGTAGTCACTAAATAATGTATCACAAGTCTGTAGTTTGCTGATAGGGCTAGCAGCTTGTAACAAACGGATCAGCACGTCGATACGCAAATTCCGTAAGTATTCAGTTTAGTACTGGCCATACTGGATGACGGACCAAGTGAGTAGCACTATTAGAAGAAATCTTGGACAACGAGTACCTTAATGTGTGTGAAATCTTATGGGACTTAACTGCTAAGGTCATCAGTCCCTAAGCTTACACACTACTTAACCTAAATTATCCTAAGGACAAACACAAACACCTATGCCCGAGGGAGGATTCGAACCTCGGCCGGGACCAGCCGCACAGTCCATGACTGCAGCGCCTAAGACCGCTCGGCTACTCCTGCGCGGCACATCGAGAACGACACGGAGCCTGCCTTTATCCTATCAGAATATCGCACGGGGGAAGCGTTATAGGAAGAACATTCTAACGTCCTTAATGTGCCGTCGAGTGATGAGAGAAGCCTGAACGTGAATCACACGAGGTCTGCTATAGTGAACAATGATATCTGAAAACACGATATTACGTGGTGGACGTGGATGGTGCTTTCAAGTGCTCCCTTCCAGGTTACTGTTCACCAGGAAGTCGTCATGATACGTATGCGACCATCGTCTTTCGTTGGCCTGAAGCTCCAACTGTGATCGGAGCTGAATCGGCAGATCAGTGTCATTATTAACGGCACCACAGCAGTGGAAGATGCGATCGCGCAATAGCGCTTCTCTGCAGAAGACAGAGTCGATCTCTACTGCTAACGTGCAGTCTTGTTGCCCATAAATGTACTCCGCCGCTACGCTATGCAACGGGCGTCGAAGAGTGCTTCGCGACGGCTACGCTGTACAGGCGCCTATCTTCCTTTCATACGCGCGATTGCGAAGCCCGTATAAGTGCATCACCGTCATATGATAACTTATCGCACTATTGTACTAGTCCCGTGTCCAATCGGTGGCATTAACCTTCGCGCACCGCAGCAACACCGCCGTGTTCCAAGCCGATTGAATGTTTACGACGGGTATATGAGGAGGCATAGTGTGCCTCAGAAAGCACGCTTATAAGAGGAGAAATGCTCTTTCATTGTCTGTAGCTTCTAATCACCTGCCTACTGTTGGCTAACAATTACAAATGTCGTTTAAGGGGCAAAAAATTACATTGCTTACATGCGACGAACGCATTTATTGCAGTGAACTAAATAATACTGCAGTCAACATGGCAGAAAGCAAAGTAGAGAAAAATTACTTGTTTTCTCGCGGCTTTAGTGTCCAGGGGCAGCTAAATTCCATTCAGATATTTAAAAAATGCGGTTCCTGCTTCCTACGAAATGACTGAAATACTTTTCATGATATTCCACACTTCTTATTACGAACTTTGCTGTCTCATCCATAAAACTCACAAATCTTTGCATATAAGTTGCCAACATCTAAAAACAGATACACTAATAGCATAAACCGTTCATTACAAGTCCATTAGATTGTCAACACTGCCAATGACTTAACGACAACGCAGAACACCTATCTTTCTGCCACACTTGGCTCCAACATACTACCAACGACAACAATGTTCCAAAGACAACTTTCAATGATGCTGCTTTGACATTCAAGTCTAAGCAGTGTATACAGTTTTTGTTACATTAAAAAGTATAAATTCATGCATTATTGCAAAATATAATTTGTGTTAATATTTACAATTATTATTTTACCCGGTTTTTCTTTTTATTGAACATAAGAATTTCTGTATTGACTAACATTTTCCGGAGATACCACAATTATTTCGTCTGAGTATATACACACCTGGAAATGGAAAAAAGAACACATTGACACCGGTGTGTCAGACCCATCATACTTGCTCCGGACACTGCGAGAGGGCTGTACAAGCAATGATCACACGCACGGCACAGCGGACACACCAGGAACCGCGGTGTTGGCCGTCGAATGGCGCTAGCTGCGCAGCATTTGTGCACCGCCGCCGTTAGTGTCAGCCAGTTTGCCGTGGCATACGGAGCTCCATCGCAGTCTTTAACACTGGTAGCATGCCGCGACAGCGTGGACGTGAACCGTATGTGCAGTTGACGGACTTTGAGCGAGGGCGTATAGTGGGCTTGCGGGAGGCCGGGTGGACGGATCGCCGATTTGCTCAACACGTGGGGCGTGAGGTCTCCACAGTACATCGATGTTGTCGCCAGTGGTCGGCGGAAGGTGCACGTGCCCGTCGACCTGGGACCGGACCGCAGCGACGCACGGATGCACGCCAAGACCGTAGGATCCTACGCAGTGCCGTAGGGGACCGCACCGCCACTTCCCAGCAAATTAGGGACACTGTTGCCCCTGGGGTATAGGCGAGGGCCATTCGCAATCGTCTCCATGAAGCTGGGCTACGGTCCCGCACACCGTTAGGCCGTCTTCCGCTCACGCCCCAACATCGTGCAGCCCGCCTCCAGTGGTGTCGCAACAGGCGTGAATGGAGGGACGAATGGAGACGTGTCGTCTTCAGCGATGAGAGTCGCTTCTGCCTTGGCGCCAATGATGGTCGTATGCGTGTTTGGCGCCGTGAAGGTGAGCGCCATAATCAGGACTGCATACGACCGAGGCACACAGAGCCAACACCCGGCATCATGGTGTGGGGAGCGATCTCCTACACTGCCCGTACACCTCTGGTGATCGTCGAGGGGACACTGAATAGTGAGCGGTACATCCAAACCGTCATCGAACCCATCGTTCTACCATTCCTAGACCGGCAAGGGAACTTGCTGTTCCAACAGGACAGTGCACGTCCGCATGTATCCCGTGCCACCCAACGTGCTCTAGAAGGTGTAAGTCAACTACCCTGGCCAGCAAGATCTCCGGATCTGTCCCCCATTGAGCATGTTTGGGACTGGATGAAGCGTCGTCTCACGCGGTCTGCACGTCCAGCACGAACGCTCGTCCAACTGAGGCGCCAGGTGAAAATGGCATGGCAAGCCGTTGCACAGGACTACATCCAGCATCTCTACGATCGTCTCCATGGGAGAATAGCAGCCTGCATTGCTGCGAAAGGTGGATATACACTGTACTAGTGCCGACATTGTGCATGCTCTGTTGCCTGTGTCTATGTGCCTGTGGTTCTGTCAGTGTGATCATGTGATGTATCTGACCCCAGGAATGTGTCAATAAAGTTTCCCCTTCCTGGGACAATGAATTCACGGTGTTCTTATTTCAATTTCCAGGAGTGTACAAAATGCTGAAATAACCTTCAAATGACAAAGGAATGCTAATAACTGAAAATAATACAGATACAACGAGCTCACGTGCAAAAACAGAGATAGATCGAATTTACACAAGACGGTACCCGTAATTTCAATTGAGAAACCGGGTATAGACGGATTCAGTAAAGACTAAAAACATCACCCAGGGACGTTGCAAGCTGTTCCATCGAATCTCATTGTGCAGCACTGACAGGCAGTTTTACCGCGCAAGGTGGCGTAGTCGTTAACTCTCTGGTTTCGCATTTGAAACGACGACCGTGTAGATTCAAGTTTTCCATGGTTCCTCTACATCACTTAAGACAAGTTCAGGTACGGTTCCTTTGCAAAGGACGCGTTCGAATTCGAATTCCTTCCCTAAACTTGATCCAGCCTCAACTTGCGCTTCTTTTCTAATTGAACGTATAATCTTCCTTTGCTGCGTAGTTACTCGAACCCAATGGCGATTGCCTGGAACAAGAAGAAATTTTATCGATGTGGCATGAAGATGGAATTATCAATGATATGTTTCTTTAATAGGTACGTATTACGCAATAAGGCAATTGAAGCGTTAACCTTGTACTTTTTGCTAATATGGTTTTCTAACGCATTCACGTTGTGCTTCTTCCGATCAAATTGAGAACTAATTTACCATGAAGTATTGAAATTCGTTGTTAAACTGTTCATTGCCAGTGGAAATTCATCCAAAGCTGTTTGAATTTTGTAGAAGTGTGCTGCTTCCCTTTCAATAGGGAAGAATTGGCCACCAGAATTGAAACGTGGCCGCGTTCATCTTCAAGACTGGCCAAAGGAAGTCCAACCACGGATGAAGACATCTGGAAGTTGCACAATGTGATGACAGAATAACAATGAAAGACACATGAAAATGCTGCCGCCGTGGACTCATTAGATGGTGGTATACCCGGTGCACTTTATTCAAGGGTTAACTGAGAGACATCTTTTTGCAAGAAATATACCATATTCACATTTATCGCGAATCTCTCGCCCAGCGCAAAAATCTAAGCGACCGAAAGAAAGCGCAGGACTCCTGTATATTAGGAGGGTAAAATAACAGACCTGCAAAATTACAGACCGATATCTTAAACATTTGCTGCAGAATGCTTGATCGCATTTTCGGTTCTAACATAATAAATTTTATTGGGACAGAATATCTTTTGTCCGCAAGTCAATATGATTTTAGAAAGTACCGCTTGCGCGAAACTCAACTTGCTCTTTCCGCTCATGATGTCCTGTGAACCATGAATGAAGGGCAACACACAGATTCCACATAAGCAGATTTCAGGAAAGCTTCGACACAGTGTTCCACTGCACCCTGTTAACGAAGATATGATCACACTCAACAGGTTCCCAGTTATGTGAGTGACCCGCAGACTTCTTACCCACTGCGTTGTCCTCGAAGGCGAGTATTTAGCAAAGACGAGGGTATCCTCAGGAATGCGACAAGGATGTGTGTAGGACCGCTATTGATCTGAAGGACAGGGTGAGCAGCAATCTGCGACTGTTTGCTGATGATGCTGTGGTGTACGCGAAATTATCGTCTTTGATTCACTGTATAATACGAGATGACAAAATATCTGGTTGTGTGACGAATTTCAGCCAGCTCTAAATGTAGAAAAGTTCTGATGAGCAGGAAAAGCAATCCCGTAATGTTCGGATACAGCAGTAGTAGTAACCTGCTTGAGACAGCCCCGTCGTAACGTTGCAAAGCGACATGAAATGGAATGAGCATGTAAGGATTGTAATAGGGAATGCGAATGGTCGACTTCAGTTTACTGGCAAAATTTTACAGAAGTGTGGTTCATCTGTAAAAGGAGACCGCACATAGGACACTAGTGTTGAATGCTGTTCGAGTTATGGGGTTCCGCAGCAGGTCGGAGTAAACGAAGACATCAAAGCAGTTCACAGGCGAGCTACTAGGTTTGCTAGCATTGGTTCGATCAATACTCGAATATTACGGAGATGCTTCGGGAACTCAAGTGTGAATCGCTGGAAGCAAGAAGGTGCTCTTCCAGCGGAACGCTATTGAGAAAAATTAGAGAACCAGCATCTGAGGCTGACAGCAGAGCTATTCTACTGCCGCCAACGTACATTTCGCGTAAGAACCACGAGGATAAGATAAGAAAATTATGGGTCATATGGAGGCAGACAGACAGACGAATTTCACTCGCTCTACTTGTAAGTAGACCAGGAAAGGGATAGGCTAGTAGTGGTGCACAGCTCATCGTACGGTGGCTGATGAGTATATGTGTCGATGTCGTTGTTGTTGTGGTCTTCAGTCCAGTGACTGGTTGATGCAGTCCTCCATGCTACTCTATCCTGCGCAAGCTTCTTCATCTCCAAGTAACGGTTGCAACCTACATCCTTCTTAATCTGCTTAGTGCATTCATCTCTTGGTCTCCCTCTACGATTTTTACCCTTCCACGCTGCCCTCCAGTACTAAATTGGTGATCCCTTGATGCCTCAGAGCATGTCCTACCAACCGATCTCTTCTTCTGGTCAAGTTGTGCCACAAACTTCTGTTCTCCCCAATCCTATTCAATACTTCCTCATTAGTTATGTGATCTACCCATCTAACCTTCAGCATTCTTCTGTAGCACCACATTTTAAAAGCGTCTATTCTCTTCTTGTCCAAACTAATTATCAACCATGTTTCACTTTCATGGCTACACTCCAAACATTTTTTTCAGAAAAGACTTTCTGTCACTTAAATTTATATTCGATGTTAACAAATTTCTCTTCTTCAGAAACGCATTCCTTGCCATTGCCAATCTGCATTTTACACTCTCTCTACTTCGAACACCATCTGTTATTTTTCTTCCCAAACAGCAAAACTCATCTACTACTTTAAGTGTCTCATTTCCTAACCTAATTCCCTCAGCATCACCTGATTTAATTCCACTACATTCCATTATCCTCCTTTTGCTTTTGTTGATGTTCATCTTATATCATTCTTTCAAGACACTCTCCATTCCGTTCAGTTGCTCTTCCATATCCTTTACTGTCTCTGACAGAATTACAATGTCATCAGCAAACCTCAAAGTTTATATTTCTTCTCCATGGATTTTAATTCCTAGATCACATTTTTCTTTTGTTTCCTTTACTGCTTGCTCAATATACAGATTGAATAACGTCAGGGATAGGCTGCAACCTTGTCTCACTTCTTTCCCGACCACTGCTTCCCTTCCGAGTCCCTTCACTCTTATAACTGCCATCTGATTTCTGTACAAATTGTAAATAGCCTGTATTTTACCCCTGCCACCTTCAGAATTTGAAAGAGGGTATGCCAGTCAACATTGTCATAAGCTAGAAACGTAGGCTTGCCTTTTGTTAATCCATCTTCTAAGATAAGTCTTAGGGTCAGTGTTACCTCACGTGCTCCAACATTTCGTCGGAATCCAAACTGATCCTCCCCGAGGTCGACTTCTACCCGTTTCTACATACGTCTGTAAGGAATTCGTGTTAGTATTTTGCAGCCGTGACTTATTAAACTGCAGTTCGGTAATTTTCACACCTGTCAACACATGCGTTCTTTGGGATTGAAATTATTATAGTCCTCTTGAAGTCTGAAGGTATTTTCTCCTGTCTTATTCATCTTGCTCACCAGGTATTTCATCTCTCAAAGCTACCCATTCTTCTTCTTCTGTATTTCTTTCCCCCGTTCTTGCCAATCTTTCCATAATGCTCTGCCTGAAACTCTCCACAACCTCTGGTTCCTTCAGTTTATCCAGATCCCATCTCCTTAAATTCGATTCTTTTGGGAGTTTCTTCAGTTTTAATCTACAAATCATAACCAATAGATTGTGGTCGGAGACCACATCTGCCCCTGGAAATGTCTCGCAATTTAAAACTTCGTTCCTAAATCTCTGTCTTACCATTATATAGTATGTCTGAAACCTTCCAGTGCCTCCAGGCCTCTTCCACGTATACAACCTTCTTTCATGATTCATCTGCATCAGCGATACAGATGGCCGTACCGTAGGTGCAACCACAACGGAGGGGTATCTGTTGAGAGGCCAGACAAACGTGTGGTTCCTGAAGAGGGGCAGCAGCCTTTTCAGTAGTTGCAGGGGCAACAGTCTGGATGATTGACTGATCTGGCCTTGCAACATTAACCAAAACGGCCTTGCTGTGCTGGTACTGCGAACGGCTGAAAGCAAGGGGAAACTACAGCCGTAATTTTTCCCGAGGACATGCAGCTTTACTGTATGATTAAATGATGATGGCATCCTCTTGGGTAAAATATTCCGGAGGTAAAATAGTCCCCCATTCGGATCTCCGGGCGGGGACTACTCAGGAGGATGTCGTTATCAGGAGAAAGAAAACTGGCGTTCTACGGATCGGAGCGTGGAATGTCAGATCCCTTAATCGGGCAGGTAGGATAGAAATTTTAAAAAGGGAAATGGATAGGTTAAAGTTAGATATAGAGGGAATCAGTGAAGTTCGGTGGCAGGAGGAACAAGACTTCTGGTCAGGTAAATACAGGGTTATAAATACAAAATCAAATAGGGGTAATGCAGGGGTAGGTTTAATAATGAATAAAAAATAGGAGTGCGGGTAAGCTACTACAAACAGCATAGTGAACGCATTATTGTGGCCAAGATAGATACGAAGCCCACACCTACTACAGTAGTACAAGTTTATATGCCAACTAGCTCTGCAGATGACGAAGAAATTGAAGAAATGTACGATGAAATAAAAGAAATTATTCAGATAGTGAAGGGAGACGAAAATTTAATAGTAATGGGTGACTGGAATTCGAGTGTAGGAAAAGGGAGAGAAGGAAACATAGTAGGTGAATATGGATTGGGGCTAAGAAATGAAAGAGGAAGCCGCCTAGTAGAATTTTGCACAGAGCACAACTTAATCATAGCTAACACTTGGTTTAAGAATCATGAAAGAAGGTTGTATACGTGGAAGAACCCTGGAGATACTAAAAGGTATCAGATAGATTATATAATGGTAAGACAGAGATTTAGGAACCAGGTTTTAAGTTGTAAGACATTTCCAGGGGCAGATGTGGACTCTGACCACAATCTATTGGTTATGACCAGTAGATTAAAACTGAAGAAACTGCAAAAATGTGGGAAATTAAGGAGATGGGACCTGGATAAACTGAAAGAACCAGAGGTTGTACAGAGTTTCAGAGAGAGCATAAGGGAACAATTGACAGGAATAGGGGAAAGAAATACAGTAGAAGAAGAATGGGTAGCTCTGAGGGATGTAGTAGTGAAGGCAGCAGAGGATAAAGTAGGTACAAAGACGAGGGCTGCTAGAAATCCTTGGGTAACAGAAGAAATATTGAATTTAATTGATGAAAGGAGAAAATATAAAAATGCAGTAAATGAAGCAGGCAAAAAGGAATACAAACGTCTCAAAAATGAGATCGACAGGAAGTGCAAAATGGCTAAACAGGGATGGCTAGAGGACAAATGTAAGGATGTAGAAGCTTATCTCACTAGGGGTAAGATAGATACTGCCTACAGGAAAATTAAAGAGACCTTTGGAGAGAAGAGAACCACGTGTATGAATATCAAGAGCTCAGATGGCAGCCCAGTTCTAAGCAAAGAAGGGAAGGCAGAAAGGTGGAAGGAGTATATAGAAGGTTTATACAAGGGCGATGTACTTGAGGACAATATTATGGAAATAGAAGAGGATGTAGATGAAGACGAAATGGGAGATACGATACTGCGTGAATAGTTTGACAGAGCACTGAAAGACCTGAGTCGAAACAAGGCCCCCGGAGTAGACAACATTCCATTAGAACTACTGACGGCCTTGGGAGAGCCAGTCATGACAAAACTCTACCAGCTGGTGAGCAAGATGTATGAGACAGGCGAAATACCCTCAGACTTCAAGAAGAATATAATAATTCCAATCCCAAAGAAAGCAGGTGCTGACAGATGTGAAAATTACCGAACCATCAGTTTAATAAGCCACGGCTGCAAAATACTAACGCGAATTCTTTACAGACGAATGGAAAAACTGGTAGATGCAGACCTCGGGGAGGATCAGTTTGGATTCCGTAGAAATGTTGGAACACGTGAGGCAATACTGACCTTACGACTTATCTTAGAAGAAAGATTAAGGAAAGGCAAACCTACGTTTCTAGCATTTGTAGACTTAGAGAAATCTTTTGACAATGTTGACTGGAATACTCTTTTTCAAATTCTAAAGGTGGCAGGGGTAAAATACAGGGAGCGAAAGGCTATTTATAATTTGTACAGAAACCAGATGGCAGTAATAAGAGTCGAGGGGCATGAAAGGGAAGCAGTGGTTGGGAAAGGAGTGAGACAGGGTTGTAGCCTCTCCCCGATGTTATTCAATCTGTATATTGAGCAAGCAGCAAAGGAAACAAAAGAAAAATTTGGAGTAGGTATTAAAATTCATGGAGACGAAGTAAAAACTTTGAGGTTCGCCGATGACTTTGTAATTCTGTCAGAGACGGCAAAGGACTTGGAAGAGCAGTTGAACGGAATGGACAATGTCTTGAAAGGAGGATATAAGATGAACATTAACAAAAGCAAAACGAGGATAATGGAATGTAGTCAAATTAAATCGGGTGATTCTGAGGGAATTAGATTAGGAAATGAGACACTTAAAGTAGTAAAGGAGTTTTGCTTTTTAGGAAGTAAAATAACTGATGATGGTCGAAGTAGAGAGGATATAAAATGTAGACTGGCAATGGCAAGGAAAGCGTTTCTGAAGAAGGGAAATTTGTTAACATCGAATATAGATTTATGTATCAGGAAGTCGTTTCTGAAAGTATTTGTTTGGAGTGTAGCCATGTATGGAAGTGAAACATGGACGATAACTAGTTTGGACAAGAAGAGAATAGAAGCTTTCGAAATGTGGTGCTACAGAAGAATACAGAAGATAAGGTGGATAGATCACGTAACTAATGAGGAGGTATTCAATTGGATTGGGGAGAAGAGAAGTTTGTGGCACAACTTGACTAGAAGAAGGGATCGGTGGGTAGGACATGTTTTGAGGCATCAAGGGATCACAAATTTAGCATTGGAGGGCAGCGTGGAGGGTAAAAATCGTAGAGGGAGACCGAGAGATGAGTACACTAAGCAGATTCAGAAGGATGTAGGTTGCAGTAGGTACTGGGAGATGAAGCAGCTTGCACAGGATAGAGTAGCATGGAGAGCTGCATCAAACCAGTCTCAGGACTGAAGACAACAACAACAGTAGCTTACCAGCGCCCCTATTTCTTTATTCATTATTAAACCTAACGACTGCATTACTCCTGTTTGATTTTGTATTTATTGTCCTGCATTCACCTGACCAGAAGTCTGCCACAAAACTTCACTAATTCCTACTACATCTAACTTTAACCTATCCATTTCCCTTTTTAAATTTTCTAACCTACCTGCCCGATTAAGGGATCTGACATTCCACGCTCCGATCCGTAGAACACCAGTTTTCTTTCCCCTGATAACGACGGCCTCCTGAGTAGTCCCCGTCCGGAGATCCGAATGGGGGACTACTTTACCTCCGGAATATTTTACCGAAGAGGACGCCATCATCATCTAAACACATATTAAAGCTGCATGCCCTCGGGAAAAATTACGGCTGTAGTTTCCCCTTGCTTTCAGCCGTTCACAGTACCAGCACAGCAAGGCCGTTTTGGTTAGTGTTGCAAGGCCAGATCAGTCAATCATCCAGACTGTTGCCCCTGCAACTACTGAAAAGGCTGCTGACCCTCTTCTGGGACCACACGTTTGTCTGGCCTCTCAACAGAGTCCCCTCCGTTGTGTTGCACCTACGGTACGGCCATCTGTATCGCTGAGGCAAATCAGGTCTCCCCACTAGCGGTAAAGTCCAGTAAAGTCCATGGTTCAGGGTGGGGGTGTAGATGTAGATGTAGATAAATATGTTTTGAGAATTCCTGCTGTAACGAACACAGTTTTTAGTTTTTAAGTCCATATCTACAAACGATTCAGTGATGTTATACCATCGTCAGAGAGTTTCCCTTTATTCTACTGTAAAATCGTAACTAAATGTTGGTTGGCAATAGATAGGATATACAAAAAAATTGTTTCATTAAAACATTTGGTTGTGTAAGTTGCTACCGTTCTTCTGTAATATACCTGCTGTTTTAACGCTGTTTGTCATCTGTAACTGATAAGAGTGTCTTTCACTTTGACAGTGGGAGAACTACCACTGCCAACAACAAAAGTATGTTAAAGGAGATTAGAAACATTTACGAATTTTACAACATGAGCATCATGTGTTTCAACTAACAAACAGTTTCATTTTTCCAGTCAGTAAAATTTTGGAAATGACGAGAAACATAACCAGCATAACAGCACTGACAGTAAAAAAACGAATAAACGGTATTAATGGCTGCAAAATAACACAGTGGAAAAATCCCCAAATACTAGTAGGTTTCACTTTATACACAAGTGCCCTCCACCGCACCCCCAACATCGCTTTCTCAGACATTAGCCGCTTTGCCTTGGTCTATTGATAAAACCTTTTTTTGAAAAAGAATTTAAATCTAGTGATCCTGGAGATAGTTTGATTTTTTCTTGTAAATTAATTTCACGTTGCTATTTCCCTGTAACAGAAAAATATTTCTTAATCTAATCAAAGTGCTAAATATTAAAATAAGAAGTAGTTTATTTGCACTTAAGGAAATGCCTGAGTGCCTTAAAATATTTTGGTGAAAGGAGAAACAACTACACCTTCTCTATTGTTCTGTTATCTATTGTGCGTTCTGTTGAACTGGCTGCAAAGAATGAAAATATAGAACTTCTGTAATATTTACGTTCAATAATGTCACTTTTTAATTCTATAATTTACAAATTCCTTTACTTTGCATCGGAATAATTAGACAGTAACACAATAAATATTGTGGTGTCACCGCCAGGCACCACAGTTGCTAGGTGGTAGCCTTTAAATCGGCCGCGGTCCGGTAGTATACGTCGGACCCGCGTGTCGCCACTATCAGTGATTGCAGACCGAGCGCCGCCACACTGCAGGTCTAGAGAGACTTCCTAGCACTCGCCCAGTTGTACAGCCGACTTTGCTAGCGGTGGTTCACTGACTTCCACGCTCTCATTTGCCGAGACGATAGTTAGCATAGCCTTCAGCTACGTTATTTTCTACAACCTAACAAGGCGCCAGTATCCGTACTATTGATATTGTGAATCATGTACCATAAAGAGCGACGTTCTCCATTAATGGATTAAAGTTAAGTATTCCACCAGCTACGTCCGTTTTTCTCAATTCTAATTCCCTTGTCATGTTCCAGACCTCACGCCAGCCTGCGTGAGCTAAAACGCGTGCAATTCGGCATCCGTTACTAACCCTGGTTGGCTCTCCTGCCAACCACAACAAATATCGTCTAATTTTATACTGGCGTTTTAAACATAAGAGACATAACCTTCGTAAGTTGCACATTACA
This sequence comes from Schistocerca gregaria, assembly GCF_023897955.1. Lineage (NCBI taxonomy): Eukaryota > Metazoa > Arthropoda > Insecta > Orthoptera > Acrididae > Schistocerca > Schistocerca gregaria. The sequence goes on from NC_064927.1 coordinate 308,737,332, forward strand.
CATGAACAAGACTCACCAGTAAGTAGTTAACTTTTAGGAAATATTTAGTGACAGTACTTGAAAACTGTTTAAAATTGTCAAGTTTTATATGTGCAACGGAAAAGGATAACACAAATCCATGTGTAAGTGAACCTGAATGCGACTACTGGCGACAGCACTAATTTAAACTTCTGATATGGTTCAAATGGCTCTGAGCACTACGTGACTTAACATCTGAGGTCTTCAGTCTCCTAGACTTAGAACTACTTAAGCCTAACTAACCTAAGGACATCACACACATCCATGCCCGAGTCTGGATTCGAATTTGCGACCGTAGCAGAAGCGCGGTTCTAGGCCGAAGCGCCTAGAACCGCTCGGTCACAACGGCCGGCTGCTGATATGGTTCGCTTGTAAACGAGCAGTGGAAATAAAGTCCTAGTCAGTGCAAATTTGTTCGGAACGTATTCCATTTAGTTCCCATCTGACAGGCCTCAGTTTCTAACTAGAACAACATTTGAGGCTCACATTATTAAAAAAACATTTGACTATCTCGCGACTGCTTGGGTCGCTTGTGCCGTAAAACGAATCTCATCACAGTCGGATACTACTCGCCGATGGTGACAAGTAAACCACCATTGGGATTAACGCTGAGTGTAAAGATTGACTTACGTATTTACGAAAGTTACCTTTGAAGATCGTTTTACTGACGCGGAACTTGCAAATATTCATGTTTGATGAGCAGCAGCCAGTGTGATTCTTGTGCAACCTGAAGGAGTGCACCTCAGTTCCCACGACCAGGACTGCTCGTCTCCGATGCACTTTCTCTTCCTGCTGCGTACAAGCCTTCAGCGCCTGTGGGAGACCACTCAGCAGACAGCCATCTTCCTCCATTTCACTTCTCTCTAGTGTACGTGTGCCAACAGTTGGAGGACTGCAGAGCACACCAGTTCCGCACCATCTACCTTTATTTGAAGGGTTGGTTACCTAATTCACCAACCTACAGCGCGATAAAATAGAAGTCGCATACATGCAAATAAATGTGCCTGTAAACAGCAGTTGCATTGCATTATTTTGATCACCCAGCGCAAGGTAGCGCCACAGGTATTAGCGACAGAAAAAGAGGACGACAATTTAATAGGTACAGGTCACCAGACGTTTATAATAGTGCGCAGTTCATTACTTAGCAAAAATGTCTTATCCGAAGAGAAACATTCACTACTGGCCATTAAAATTGCTACACCACGAACATGACGTGCTACAGACGCGAAATTTAACCGACAGGAAGAAGATTCTGTGACACGCAAATGATTAGCTTTTCGGAGCATTCACACAAGGTTGGCGCCGGTGGCAACGCCTACAACGTGCTGAAATGAGGAAAGTTTGCAATCAATTTCTCAGACACAAACAGCAGTTGACCGGCGTTGCCTGGTGAAACGAACGTTGTTGCGATGCCTCGTGTAAGGAGGAGAAATGCGTACCATCACGTTTCCGACTTTGAGAAAGGTCGGATTGTAGCCTATCGCGATTGCGGTTTATCATATCGCGACATCGCTGCTCGCGTTGGCCGAGATCCAATGACTGTTAGCAGAATATGGAATCGGTGGGTTCAGGAGGGTAATACGGAACGCCGTGCTGGTTCCCAACGGCCTCGTATCACTAACAGTCGAGATGGAAGGCATCTTATCCGCATGGCTGTAACGGATCGTGCAGCCACGTCTCGATCCCTGAGTCAACAGATGGGGACGTTTGTAAGACAACAACCATCTTCACGAAGAGTTCGACGACGTTTGCAGCAGCATGGACTATCAGCTCGGAGACCGTGGCTGCGGTTACCCTTGACGCTGCATCACAGACAGGAGCGCCTGCGATGGTGTACTCAACGATGAACCTGCGTGCACGAATGGCAAAACGTCATTTTTTCGAATGAATCCACGTTTACAGCTTCATGATGGTCGCATCCGTGTTTGGTGACATCGCGGTGAACGCACATTGGAAGCGTGTATTGTCGTCGCCATACTGGCGTGATGGTATGGGGTGCCATTGGTTACACGTCTCGGTCACCTCGTGTTCGCATTGACGGCACTTTGAACAGTGGACGTTACATTTCAGATGTGTTACGACCCGTGGCTCTACCCTTCATTCGATCCCTACGAAACTCTACATTTCAGCAGGATAATGCACGGCCGCATGTTGCAGGTCCTGTACGGGCCTTTCTGGATACAGAAAATGTTCGACTGCTGCCCTGAACAGCACATTCTCCAGATCTCTCACCAATTTAAAATGTCTGGTCAATGGTGGCCGAGCAACAGGCTCGTCACAATACACCAGTCACTACTCTTGATGAACTGTGGTATCGTGTTGAAGCTGCATGGGCAGCTGTATCTGTACACGCCATCCAAGCTGTTTGACTAACTGCCCAGGCGTACCAAGGCCGTTATTACGGCCAGAGTGGTTGTTCTGGGTACTGATTTCTCAGGATCTATGCACCCAAACTGCATGGAAATGTAATCGCATGTCAGTTGTAGTATAATATATTTGTCCAATGAATACTCGTTTATCATAAGCATTTCTTCTTCGTGTAGCAATTTTAATGGCCATTAGTGTATTTTCATCATATCATCGTCGGACACTAAAGGCAACACCATGTTGATACAGCCCCCTTCCCCGTCGTTCCGAGGCTTGTACTTGCTGCAGTTCACACAACTAATAACACTTTGCTGTAAGGATGTAAGGACCTGTGTCTTCATTGTTTTCTTTTAAGATGTTGTTGACAACCTGTTATGTACCCTTAGGTATCCAGACAACTTAGCTTTTCTTCTCTGATCTTGTTAATCAATTTACTTTGATACACTGAGGCGACAAAAGTCATTGTATACTTCCTAATATCGTGTTGGACTTTTACTGCCCGGCCTAGTACAGCAAGTAGACCTGCCATGGACTCAGTTAGTTGTTGGAAGTTCCCCAAAGAAACACTGAGTCACGCAGACTCTAAAGCCGTCCATAATTACGAAAGTGTTACCGGTGCAGGATTTAGTGCACGTACTGACCTCTCGATTATGTTTGCATAATGGGCGATGTGGGTGGCCAAACCATTCACTTGAATTGCCCAGAACGTTCTTCAAATCAGTCTCGGACAAATTTCGCAGGGTGACGTGTGCGCATTCTCATCCATAAGAATTCCATCGTAATGAAGTCCATGAATGACTGCAGATGGTCTCCAATTAGCAGAACATAATCATTTCCAGTCAACAATCATTTCAGTTGGACGAGAACACCCAAACCATCCCATGTAAACAGAGCCCACACCATTATGGAGACACCACAGTGCCTTGTTGACAACTTGGGTTATGGCTTCGTGGGGTCTGCGCCACACTCGCCCCCTACCATTAGATTTTACTAAATGAAATTGGGACTCATCTGACCAGGCCACGGTTTTCCAGTCGTCTAGGGTCCAAACGATATGGTCACAAAACCAGGACAGGCGCTGCAAGCGATGTCGTGCGTTAGCAAAGGCACTCGCGTCGGTCGTCTCCTACCAAAGCCCATTGATGCCATATTTCGTTTCACTGTCCGAACGGATACAAGTGTTCGTAGTACGTCCACGTGCATTTCTACGGTTATTTCATGCAGTGTTGCTTGTCTGTTAGCACTGGAAACACTACGCAATCGCTGCTGCTCTCGGTCGTTAAGTGAATGTCGTCGGCCACTGCATTGTCCGTGGTGAGAGGCCATTCCTGTAACTTGGTATCCTCAGCACACTCGGGACTGCCATTTCGCGTTCCGTCTCCTGATTCCCGACGTGTGGCGTGAATCGAGTCTGACGACTTTCACATGAATTGCCAGAGTACAAATGACACCTCCGCCATTGCGCTGCCCTTTTATACTTTGTGTACGTGGTACTACTGCCATCTGTATATGTGCATATCTCTATCCCATGACTTTTGTCAGCACAGTGTATATTCTAAGTTGAATTTCTTTTAGTATAGGATTTTTTGTTGCTCTTCTCCATTTCCATATCTCTATTGCTTCTAATTTATTCTTTTGTTTTTCCCCAGAATTCATCCTACACAACAGCTTAAAAAGCTCGAAATAAATGGACTGATGAATCCCTTTCTTGCTTCTATATTGATCGCTGTTTGTTAATAAATTATTCTTATTTCTGAACGCTTGTTCGGACTATACAATTCTTCTTTTAGTATCACCAATACTTCTGTTGTCATCGGTGCCTGTACTTCACAAGTAGAAAAAATCATTTACTTGCATTAGAATTTTATTTCGTCGCTTAATGTTTCCCCTGTCTGTTCGAATTAATTATCACCCTTATTTTAGTCTTGGATGCGTTTATTTCCAGCTTGTGTTTGTCCAAGATATGAGACCAAATTTTTTATGGCTCAAATGGTTCAAATGGCTCTGAGCACTATGGGACTTAACGTCGTAGGTCATCAGTTCCCTAGAACTTAGAACTACTTAAACCTAACTAAACTAAGGACATCACACACATTCATGCCCGAGGCAGGATTCGAACCTGCGACCGTAGTAGTCACGCGGTTCCAGACTGTAGCGCCTAGAACTGATCGCCCACTCCCGCCGGCAAATTTTTTATTACTTAACATTAGTCTGCTAGTCGTTCGTATGCATGTGCTGCAGACGCGTTTACTAGGAAATATACAGGTGCCATAGTGTCGAATACATCAACAATAGTGAGATTAATTTCTCATTTCCGGAAATACACCTCATTTGCAAGGATGGGTTACCAGCTAGCCCGGACACTTCAGGAAAGACATGAACGATGCTCTAGAAAGACCTCGTTCAAAATATTCGCACCCCAGGCACTAAACTACGCGAACATTTCCGCGCCCCAATCTTTATTTAATTTTTAATCAGTTCTTCCCACTTGTAGCCTATGTTTCAACTTGTACCTGATGCCCCCCCCCCCCTCTCTCTCTCTCTGTCTTAGGCCGCCTCTTCTTGTTTTCAGTGCCCACTGCGTTGTATGAGAAGGGAAACAGGAAGCCAGCCATTTTGATGGGCACTAAACTGAATGAGATGAGGTATAAGTTGCTGTGTTTTCTTTCAAATAGTTTGAGGAGACATTTTATACAGTCGTGGGTTCCATATGGTGGTAGTGATCAGAAAGTGATTGCAGAAGTTATAATTTCGCGCATCGTTCGTGATTTGCAAGATGTTAAAGCTCCATGGAAGCGCAGAATTGTACCGTGTTTTCTTTATTAACGAGGCGTTGTTTTATCTCACTGGACACATGAAGAGACAAAATATAAAAATTTTGTCAGCCGAAATCCCAAATGTCTTTCATGAAACATCTTGTTCTGTCAGAAAACTGGAGTCTGACGGGCCGTATCAAATAGCGGATACTGTTTTCTTTGAAATTAGAGTGAACGTTATAGTCTACTAAGACGACATTACACAGTTTATTTCGCTTTTTGAGGCAGATGAATGTTCTAAATTTACATCAATACACCGCAAGCCAACTGATGCGTACGGCGGATGGCGCACGGGAAGAATGATTCACCGTAAACCTCTATATTAGCTCCATTTTCGCGAATTTTCTCATTGCGGCCATTTGCAGAGATGCGTGTGGGACGAATTAATATGTTGTCCAATTCTTCCTGGAACGTGCTCTCTCGGAAATTCGATGATGCACAACGCTTGTTTTGTAGGATCTGCCTCTGGGGTTTGCGCATGACTGTAACCTCCCGTGCTATCTAAACGACCCTTTGACGAAACGCACTCCTCTTTCTTGGACCTTTTCTATGTCTTCTAGCAGGCCTACCTGGCAAGGGCCCCAGATGTTGATCAAAGCTCAATAACCGGTTGAACAAGTCTCTTGTCAGCCACTTCTTTCGTGGATGAGTTACATTTCTTTGGGATTCTTCCTTTGAATCTCATTCCTAGCATATGCTTTTTCTACTATTTCTATTAAGTGGACATTCCACTTAACGTAGCTCTGGATGCTTACTCCTAGATAAGTTACGGTAGATATTGTTTCGAGCAATTTGTCATCAATGATATAATTTTACAGTAGTGGATTTCTTCTACTAAGTAAGCGCAATTTGTTATATTTATTTACGTTCCGAATTAACAGCCAGTTCCTGTAGCATTCATCAATCCTCTGAAGATCCTTTTGCAAATTGATGCAATCTTCTGGCGTAATTTCCTTCTTGTAGCAACTGCATCATCTATGAATAGACTTATGGGGCTTCTATTTATGTACAGTGTGTTTCAGCTGCCCCTACCTATGGGTTTAATGCAACCCACAACGCCTTAGAAATCTACAGTGAGATTTTCATACTCTCTGACTCGCTACATGCAAACTATTTATCCTATAGAAGTAAATGAACAGGACCTTTTCGTAAGAAAGTTAATCTGATTAAACTTTGTATGGTAATACGTTTCCGCTAGAGGCCACGATTTTCGATTTAGTCAAGAACAATACATTTGAAGGTCACTTGTTCGGTTTGCTAGAATAATTCGAAAACTACGATCTCTACAGGAAACGTATCCCAGTACAAAATTTAATTGCATTAAATGTCCTACAAAAAGATCCTGTTTATTTTTCCTGTAGGGCTAATAGTTTACAAATAGCGAAGAGAAGATTTATGAAACTCGTAAGTCTTAGTTGAAGGTGTTGTGGGTTGCTTGACTTCTGTTGGCAGGCGCGGCTGAGTCACCCCGTGTATTGTAAACAGTAACTTTCTTGGAATACCTTGAAATTACCTTCAAATCTGTCGATTTTGTTCCACTTGCTTAATAGGTCTATATTCCATCTTTGGAACACAATACTGAAGTGATATCAGCGAGTCCGGATGGCAAGAATTTGACAAGTGTTGGTAGGTTTCCAGAGGTAGATGGTACCATATGTCTATTCACACATCAGGAAAATCCTTTAAATTACAAGCCGGTGGTTTGTGGGTGCGGACCTGGCAACCGATAGTGTCCCAGATGTCTTCCATCGGGTTGAGATCATCAGGCTAATTTGGTGGTGAAGGCATCGACATGCGTTCACTATCATGCTCCTCAAATCAATCTAGCATGATTAAGGGCTTGTGACATAGACAGTCCTCTATTTGCAAGACGCTGTCACCATCGGCGAAGACATCAAGCCAGAAGCGATGCAGATGATCCACAGTAAAATTGACATAGTCCACTGCTGTCATGGTGCTTTCAAGCTTCTACCACATGTCTCATGGAAGCTGAGGTGTGGTGTGCGTACTGTAAGACCTACGGTACACACACCATCAGATTATTTGACTTGTCGCTCTAACGAAGTAGGCGAGTGTCAGCAATATATCTCGTGGTCTTGTCGTGGCGTTTTTATCTTCTGCTGTTAGGTCAGACGATAGAAATACCACTTGCATGCTTAGAGTGGCAGATTGACGGTGACCAACTTTAAACAGAACTTGATTAATTTTCAGATACATTTATTAAAATAGTAACAAGCATAAACCTTACATAACTTGATTCTGGATGTTGTTTACAATTGACAATCTGAAGTTCCTTTGATCTTGGTACGTTAATCTTATTCTCACAAATCTATGATACTTGACAAAGTGTCTATACATTTCTCTTCATGGCTATGTACAGGAATATGATAATCTTATTAGTCACAGACTGAAACTTTACTATAGACTGGTACAGACTAATGCAGACTGGTACAGACTGGTGCAGACAAATGCAGACTGGTGCAGACAAGTGCAGAGTGACTAATCGGAGGTCTGTACACTCGTTTTAATGCCTCGCGCGTTCAGGTATCACTGCGCGAGTGTGATCCGCGAGGAGAAAAGGTTCTACATTAACAGCAATCTCATTGGCTGCGTTACATATTAATACGCTGATCGGCGGAAGCAGAATTTGGTCCGTCTCTAAGGCAGCGCCATCTCGTAGTAGATGGACGAGCGCTGCGCCTGCGCTGTTGTGCTTAGTGGGGCGCGCTCTAGTGGGAAAGTTGTGTACGCGCTGACTACGCGGAACTACACTCCTGGAAATTGAAATAAGAACACCGTGAATTCATTGTCCCAGGAAGGGGAAACTTTAATCACACATTGCTGGGGTCAGATACATCACATGATCACACTGACGGAACCACAGGCACATAGACACAGGCAACAGAGCATGCACAATGTCGGCACTAGTACAGTGTATATCCACCTTTCGCAGCAATGCAGGCTGCTATTCTCCCATGGAGACGATCGTAGAGATGCTGGATGTAGTCCTGTGGAACGGCTTGCCATGCCATTTCCACCTGGCGCCTCAGTTGGACGAGCGTTCGTGCTGGACGTGCAGACCGCGTGAGACGACGCTTCATCCAGTCCCAAACATGCTCAATGGGGGACAGATCCGGAGATCTTGCTGGCCAGGGTAGTTGACTTACACCTTCTAGAGCACGCTGGGTGGCACGGGATACATGCGGACGTGCATTGTCCTGTTGGAACAGCAAGTTCCCTTGCCGGTCTAGGAATGGTAGAACGATGGGTTCGATGACGGTTTGGATGTACCGTGCACTATTCAGTGTCCCCTCGACAATCACCAGAGGTGTACGGCCAGTGTAGGAGATCGCTCCTCACACCATGATGCCGGATGTTGGCCCTGTGTGCCTCGGTCGTATGCAGTCCTGATTGTGGCGCTCACCTGCACGGTGCCAAACACGCATACGACCATCATTGGCGCCAAGGCAGAAGCGACTCTCATCGCTGAAGACGACATGTCTCAATTCGTCCCTCCATTCACGCCTGTCACGACACCACTGGAGGCGGGCTGCACGGTGTTGGGGCGTGAGCGGAAGACAGCCTAACGGTGTGCGGGACCGTAGCCCAGGTTCATGGAGACGGTTGCGAATGGTCCTCGCCGATACCCCAGGAGCAACAGTGTCCCTAATTTGCTGGGAAGTGGCGGTGCGGTCCCCTACGGCACTGCGTAGGATCCTACGGTCTTGGCGTGCATCCGTGCGTCGCTGCGGTCCGGTCCCAGGTCGACGGGCACGTGCACCTTCCGCCGATCACTGGCGACAACATCGATGTACTGTGGAGACCTCACGCCCCACGTGTTGAGCAATTCGGCGGTACGTCCACCCGGCCTCCCGCATGCCCACTATACGCCCTCGCTCAAAGTCCGTCAACTGCACATACGGTTCACGTTCACGCTGTCGCGGCATGCTACCAGTGTTAAAGACTGCGATGGAGCTCCGTATGCCACGGCAAACTGGCTGACACTGACGGCGGGGGTGCACAAATGCTGCGCAGCTAGCGCCATTCGACGGCCAACACCGCGGTTCCTGGTGTGTCCGCTGTGCCGTGCGTGTGATCATTGCTTGTACAGCCCTCTCGCAGTGTCCGGAGCAAGTATGGTGGGTCTGACACACCGGTGTCAATGTGTTCTTTTTTCCATTTCCAGGAGTGTATGTACACAACACGAGGTAAATGTTCCCTATATCATAACACCACCCTTCGTTCATAGCGCACCGCATGTTTCGAGAATCCGTTTGCTTGGATGATAGCATATTCGGACACAACCATTGAGCTAGTGTAGCAAAGAATGTGAGTCATTCGACGAGGTGACACATTTCCACTGATGCACGGTCCAGTCTCGATGATCCCATGCCCAATGCAATCGTAACTGGCGATCTCATTGAGTCAGCATTGGAGGACGTACAGGACGTCTATTGGGGATCTCCATGTACGACAAAAATGGTTCAAATGGCTCTGAGCACTAAGCGACTTAACTTCTGAGGTCATCAGTCACCTAGAACTATATTTCTTTAGCGCCGCATTCGAATGCTTCAAAATTCAAATGACTCTGAGCACTATGGGACTTAACGTCTGAGGTCATCAGTCCCCTAGACTTATAACTAATTAAACCTAACTAACCTAAGGACATTACACACATCCATGCCCGAGGCAGGATTCGATCCTGCGACCGTAGCGGTCGCTTGGCTCCAGACTGCAGCGCATAGAACCGCACGGCCACTCCGGCCGGCACTGATCTGTGAGCTCAGAAACACATGTGCCTGCAACAATACTGTACTATGTCGTCAGATCTGCCACAGATAACGTCTCATCCTTCTTTACAGTGGGCAAACCTCCTTCCTCCACATTTTGTAATGAGGTGTGGACGTCCAACTTCTTGTCGCCTACTTATAGTTTCACCGCCTGTCAACCACTTCTCTGAGATACTCACGAAACTAACTCGCAAACAGCAGCCTATTTTCACTATTTGCGTCCTCAAGCACCGAGCAGTAACAATCTACCCCTTGTCAAAGTCGCTTATTTCAGCGGATTTCCTCATCTGTCGCCGTATCTTCGCTAGACTGATTCTCCAAAGGCTGAAGCACAACGTTATGATACTGCAAAACTGTTTATGACTTTATATACACAGGATAACCAATATGGAAATTACCAAGGACTACTAGCGATTTTCTGCTCAAACAAACCAAAAGATAAGACATCTTTTTTCTGTCGTCCTGAAATTAAAGTAAAACTTGAGAGAATATTGCAGAGCATTGCACTACAGCAGAAAAAGCAGCCAGTTGTTATGTAAATTTGTATCTTAACTTATTCCATAATGTAACATACGCAAAGGTGACAAAAGACATGGGGTAGCGATATGCACTTAAACACACGGTGGTGGTATAGCGTACGTTGTTGTTGTTGTGGTGTTCTTCAGCCCTGAGACCGGTTTGATACAGCTCTAACATGCTACTCTATCCTGTGCAAGCTTCTTCATCTCCCAGTATCTACTGCAACCTACATCCTTCTGAATCTAAATTGGTGATCCTTTGATGCCTCAGAACATGTCCTACCAACCGATCCCTTCTTCTAGTCAAGTTGTGCCACAAACTTCCCTTCTCCCCAATCCTATTCAATACATGCTCATTAGTCTTATGATCTACCCATCTAATCTTTAGCATTCTTCTGTAGCACCACATTTCGAATGCTTCTATTCTCTTCTTGTCCAAACTAATTTTCGTCCATGTTTCACTTCCATACATGGCTACTCTCCATACAAATACTTTCAGAATTAACTTCCTGACGCTTAAATCTATACTCGATGTTAACAAATTTCTCTTCTTCAGAAACGCTTTCCTTGCCATTGTCAGTCTACATTTTATATCCTCTCTACTTCGACCATCAGCAGTTATTTTGCTCCCCAAATAGCAAAACTCTTTTACTACTTTTAGTGTCTCATTTCCTAATCTAATTCCCTCAGCATCATTCGACTACATTCCATTATCCTCGTTTTGCTTTTGTTGATGTTCATCTTATACCCTCCTTTCATGACACTGTCCATTCCGTTCAACTGCTCTTCCAAGTCCTTTGCTGTCTCTGACAGAATTACATTGTCATCGGCGAACTTCAAAGTTTTTATTTCTTCTCCATGGATTTTAATACCTACTCCGAATTTTTCTTTTGTTTCCTTCACTGCTTGCTCAATATACAGATTGAATAACATCGGGGAGAGGCTACAACACTGTTTCACTCCCTTCCCAACAACTACTTCCCTTTCATGCCCCTCGACTCTTATAACTGCCATCTAGTTTCTGTACAAATTGTAAATAGCCTTTCGCCCCCTGTATTTTACCCCTGCCACCTTTAGAATTTGAAAGCGAGTATTCCAGTCAACATCGTCAAAATCTTTCTCTAAGTCTACAAATGCTAGAAACATAGGTTTGCCTTTCCTTAATCTTTCTTATAAGATAAGACGTAGGATCAGTATTGCCTCACGTGTTCCAACAGTTCTACGGAATCCAAACTGAACTTCCCCGAGGTCGGCTTCTACCAGTTTTTCCGTTCGTCTGTAAAGAATTCGCGTTAGTATTTTGCAGCTGTGACTTATTAAATTGATATTTCGGTAATTTTCACATCTGTCAGCACCTGCTTTCTTTGGGATTGGAATTATTATATTCTTCTTGAAGTCTGAGGGTATTTCGCCTGTCGTATAGCGTACACGCAGTATTAATGTGCAATGCATTGGCGAAGCTTTCATTTGCACTCAGATAATTCATGTGAAAAGGTTTCCTATATGTTTATGACAGCACGACGGGAGTTAACAGAGCCTGAACGCGGAATGGTAGTTGGAGCAGGACGAATGGGACATTCCATTTCGGAAATCTTTAGGGAATTCAGTATTCTCCCATGCGCAGTGTCAAGAGTGTGCTGAGAATACCAAATTGCTGACATTACCTCTCTCCACGGACAATGCAGCGGCCGACAGCCTTCAGTTAACGACAGAGAGCAACGGCGTTTGCGTAGTATTGTCAGTGTTAACAGACAAGCGACACTGCGAGAAATAACCGCAAAACTCAGCTTTGGATGTACGACGAACATACCCGTTAGGACAATACGGCGAAATCTGTGTTCGGCTACTTGTAGACCGTTTGTTGCCATTCATGGATGGAATTTTTGTGGATGATAGTACACCATGTCACCCGGCGAGAACTGTTCGTGATTGGTTTGAAGAACATTCTGGACAGTTCGAGTGAATGACTTGGCCACGCAGATCGCACGACGTGAAACCCTTCGAACATCTGTGGCACATAATCGAGAGGTTACTTCGTGCACAAAATCCTGTACCGTTGACACTTTCGTAATTATGGACAACTATAGAGGCAGCAGGCTCTATATTTTTGCATTAGACTTCCAAGGACTTACAGAGTCCATGCGACGTCGAGTTGCTGCTCTACGCCGGGCAAAAAGAGTTCCGAGACGATATTAGGAGGTACCCCATGACTTTTGTCATCTTAGTGTACAGCATATATGCGCACACAATTCCCCCACCTCAACAGAATCCAATCCCAAAATGCCATAGTTGGGAAACGATGCACAACATTTTAATTGTCTTCGCATCAAACATATTTTTGAAAGCACAAGTTACAATATAATTTGATGAAATTGCTTTTACACCAAGGCAACGCGGAACGTGAAATAAGTGAAGTTAGAGTTTCAGCTAAATCTTGGTAAGGGAGTTATTAACTGTAGCAGCGCAGTGCCATTCATCATCACACGTAATTACACTGAAGAGGCATAGAAACTGGTATAGGCATGAGTATTCAAATACAGAGATATGTAAAAAGGCAGAATACGCTGCTGCAGTCGGGAACGCCTATATAAGACATCAAGTGTTTGACGCAGTTCTTAGATCGGTTACTGCTGCTATAATGGAAGGTTATCAAGATTTAAGTGAGTTTGAACGTGGTGTTGCAGTCGGTACACGAGCGATGGGACACAGCATCTCCGAGGTAACGATGAAGTGGGGACTTTCCCGTACGACTATTTCACGAGTGTACCGCGAATATCAGGAATCCGGACATCGCAACGGGCAGAAAAAGAGCCAGCAAGAACTAGACCAACGCCGACTGAAGAGAATCTTTCAGTGAGACAGAAGTGCAACCCCACCGCAAATTGCTGCAGATGTCAATCCTGGGACATCAAAAAGTGTAAGCTTGCGAACCATTCAATGAAACATCATCGATATGGGCTTTCGGAGCCCAAGGACTACTCGTGTGCCCTTGATAACTGCACGACACAAAAGCTTTATGCCTCGCCTGGGCCCTTCAGCACCGACAGTGAGCTGTTGATGACTGGAAACTTGCTGCCTGGTCGGACGGGTCTCATTTCAAATTGTATCGAGTGGATGGACGTGTTCGGGTATGGAGACAACCTCATGAATCCATGGACCCTGCATGACAGCAGGGGACTGTTCAAGTTGTTGGAGGCTCTGTAAGGGTGTGAGGCGTGTGAAGTTGGAGTGATATGGGACCCCTCATACGTCTAGATATGACTCTGACACGTGTCACGTACGTAAGAATCCTATCTGATAACCGGAACCCATTCATGTCCATTGTGCATTCCGACGGACTTCGCCAATCCAGCAGGACAATACGACACCCTACACGTACAGAATTACTACAGAGTGGCCTCACGGATACTGTTATGAGGTAAAACACTTTCGATGGCTACCAGTCTCCCCAGACATGAACATTATTGAGCATGCCTGGGATGCCTTGCAACGTGCTGTTCAGAAGAGATCTCCTCCCCGTGGTACTCTTACGGATTTGTGGACAGCTCTGCTGGAATCATGCTGTCAATTCCCTCCAGCACTGCTTCAGACATTAATCGAGTCCGTGCCGCGCCGTGTTGCGGCACTCCTGCGTGTTCGTGAGGGACCTACACGATATTAGGCAGATTTACCAGTTTCTTTGCTCTTCAGTGTATAATCACAATTAATAACGTTCACAAATTAGAAACCGAAATCTCAGGGAAAGTCTAAGTAATAATAACAGTATGCCACAGGGAGCTATAAATCCATAATAAACAAAACTTAATAACAATAATAATAAGTGGAATCGATCACCCACGATGGTTTACGAAGATGCGCAAAGTTCAGTTTAAAGTTATAACTATATGAGTCTCAGCGCAGTGGAGCGGTGGATCTTGGAGGTGTCAGTCGTTGGACGTAGCTTAGTCGAGTTGAGGCCTCCACAAATAGCAGCGCCACTCTGGCTTGAGACCGTCTAATCGGGACCGATCGACCGCCGTGTCACTCTCAGCCGAGGGCGCCATTTGGATGCGGTGTGTAGGGGCGTGGGTTTAGCACGCTGCTCTGCAATTGTATTGTTCTGTTTATGACAGTACCATCTGTAATATCTTCGTAAATAAAATCAAGCGAAAACTATTGTTTTTCATTTTCGTAATGTAATCGTGAATTTCGAAGCACTAAACACAAGACTGAATAAAAATGTGATGTATAAAAAGTGCGCCGTATTAAGTACGGTAGAATACCAACTCGTTCAGCCAAAGTCATTCTCGCTCATAGGTTGAAAATCGCAACAAGTCGTGGAGCCACAAGACAGACAGCGGACGGTATGTGATAAACAGTGCGACGTTGCAGCTCCGTGTCAACAGGAACGTGGAAGTAATGTAGACTTCCCTATTGTTCCAAACGTCTGTCAGCGGAAAATAAGTATAATGGTCCCATCGATGAACAGTTTATTACGATGTGGTAGAATCAGTGTGTAAATTTACTAGCTGCTGGCAGCTTTACGTATGGCGTACAATTAACAGGAACAGAACAGCACTGCTAATGTTTCATGATCTTTGTGCTCTTGGCTGATTCACTAATCAGCTCACAGTTTGCACTGATCCTTTCTTGAGTCAGCGCCCTCTATTCGAATTCAGGTCGCCGTGAATATCATTTTTCAAAATAAAATATGCCAGCATATTATTAAATTTTGCATGCACTGGATTATTCATAGCCGGCCTATGTGACCGAGCGGTTCTACGCGCTTCAGTCTGGAACCGCACGACATCTACGGTCGCAGGTTCGAATTCTGCCTCGGACATGGATGTGTGTGATGTCCTAAGGTTAGTTAGGTTTAAGTAGTTCTAAGTCTAGGGGACTGATGACCTGAGATATTAAGTCCCATAGTGCTTAGAGCCATTTTGATTATTCATAGATACTCTGGTGTCTCAGAAAAACACAGCTCAAAAAGAAGAAGTTATTCTGTAAGTAGACACATGTTCGTTGGACAGAGAATCTCTCTACGTTTTTAACTCGCATTTTTATGTGCTGAATATGGGCACTGTTTGTGACACAGCAAACTTCGATACAAGCGTGTAAGTCATTTAAGTTGCTGACACGAATTGTACGGGAAGGTGCGACACGACAGTAGCCCGCTTTGAAAATCCCTTCATTCGGCTGCCTGTTCGCAGGCGTGAACTAATTCGATGTGACCTTTAGGAACAGATGAATTGTCTACGTGTTCTGACATGCCTGCTCATTAGTGCTGCTATGCTACGGTCCGTATTGCGAAACGAAACTTTGAGATACGCTGTACATACAGATATCAGGCATTTTTTCTGAATGTCTTATAGTTGTTCTTCAGTCGTCTTCTGAAACCTCGCAGGTACATGTGAATAACTCTGTACAGAATATAAGAACATATATAGATGTATGATTAAAATATATTTTCTCATTTAAAGTTGTTAATATTTAAAAGCCTATATTAAAAGCAAATATTTTAATTTTTCAATCTAATGTATTATTCAGTGTTGCAGAACAATATATCCACCACATCGCCTTTGCCTACAAGAACTACAAGCGGTATAACATTTTATTTTACGAAAGTGTAAAGAAAACGAAAATCCGTTTCCGCCAGCTGACAGTTTTCTGTTCTTCTGTCATCTTATCAAATCTGATGAGAAATCTGAAGTCTAAGCATCTAACAGTATATATCTCAAACGTTGTTGTTGTCTTCAGTCCTGAGACTGGTTTGATGCAGCTCTCCAAGCTACTCTATCCTGTGCAAGCCGCTTCATCTCCCAGTACCTACTGCAACCTATATCCTTCTGAACCTGCTTAGTGTATTCATTTCTTGGTCTCCCTCTACGATTTTTACCCTCCACGCTGCCCTCCAATGCTAAATTTGTGATCCCTTGATGCCTCAAAACATGTCCTGCCAACCGATCCCTTCTTCTAGTCAAGTTGTGCCACAAACTTCTCATCTCCCCAATCCTATTCAATATCTCCTCATTAGTTACGTGATCTACCCATCTAATCTTCAGCATTCTTCTGTAGCACCACATTTCGAAAGCTTCTATTCTCTTCTTGTCCAAACTATTTATCGTCCATGTTTCACTTCCATACATGGCTACACTCCAAACAAATTCTTTCAGAAACGACTTCCTCATACATAAATCTATATTCGATGTTAACAAATTTCTCTACTTCAGAAACGCTTTCCTTGCCATTACCAGTCTACATTTTATATCCTCTCTACTTCGACCATCATCAGTTATATTACTTCCTAAATAGCAAAACTCCTTTACTACTTTAAGTGTCTCATTTCCTAATCTAATTCCCTCAGCATCACCCGATTTAATTTGACTACGTTCCATTATCCTCGTTTTGCTTTTGTTGATGTTCATCTTATATCCTCTTTTCAAGACACTGTCCATTCCGTTCAACTGCTCTTCCAAGTACTTTGCCGTCTCTGACAGAATTACAATGTCATCGGCGAACCTCAAAGTTTTTACTTCTTCTCCATGAATTTTAATACCTACTCCGAATTTTTCTTTTGTTTCCTTTACTGCTTGCTCAATATACAGATTGAATAACATCGGGGAGAGGCTACAACCCTGTCTCACTCCTTTCCCAACCACTGCTTCCCTTTCATGCCCCTCGACTCTAATAACTACCATCTGGTTTCTGTACAAATTGTAAATAGCCTTTCGCTCCCTGTATTTTACCCCTGCCACCTTCAGAATTTGAAAGAGAGAATTCCAGTCAACATTGTCAAACGCTTTCTCTAAGTCTACAAATGCTAGAAACGTAGGTTTGCCTTTCCTTAATCTTTCTTCTAAGATAAGTCGTAAGATCAGTATTGCCTCACGTGTTCCAACATTTCTACGGAATCCAAACTGATCCTCCCCGAGGTCCACATCTACCAGTTTTTCCATTCGTCTGTAAGGAATTCGCGTTAGTATTTTGCAGCTGTGACTTATTAAACCGATAGTTCAGTAATTTTCACATCTGTCAGCACCTGCTTTCTTTGGGATTGGAATTATTATATTCTTCTTGAAGTCTGAGGGTATTTCACCTGTCTCATACATCTTGCTCACCAGCTGGTAGAGTTTTGTCATGACTGGCTCTCCCATGGCCGTCGGTAGTTCTAATGTAATTTTGTCTACTCCGGGGGCCTTGTTTCGACTCAGGTTTTCCAGTGCTGTGTCAAACTCTTCACGCAGTATCTTACCTCCCATTTCGTCTTCATCTACATCCTCTTCCATTTCCATAATATTGTCCTCAAGCACATCGCCCTTGTATAAACCTTCTATATACTCCTTCCACCTTTCTGCCTTCCCTTCTTTGCTTAGAACTGGGTTGACATCTGAGCTCTTGATATTCATACAAGTGGTTATCTTTTCTCCAAAGGTCTCTTTAATTTTCCAGTAGGCAGTATCTATCTTACCCCTTGTGAGATAAGCTTCTACATCGTTACATTTGTCCTCTAGCCATCCCTGCTTAGCCATTTTGCACTTACTGTCGATCTTATTTTTTAGACGTTGGTATTCCTTTTTGCCTGCTTCAATTACTGCATTTTTATATTTTCTCCTTTCATCAATTAAATTCAATATTTCTTCTGTTACCCAAGGATTTCTAGCAGCCCTCGTCTTTTTACCTACTTTATCCTCTGCTGCCTTCACTACTTCTTCTACTGTGTTTCTTTCCCCCATTGCTGTTAATTGTTCCCTAATGCTGTCCTTGAAACTATGTACAACCTCTGGTTCTTTCAGCTTATCCAGATCCCATGTCATTAAGTTCCCACCTTTTTGCAGTTTCTTCAGTTTTAACGTACAGGTCATAACCAATAGATTGTGGTCCGAGTCCACATCTGCCCCTGGAAATGTCCTGCAATTTAAAACCTGATTCCTAAATCTCTGCCTTACCATTATATAATCTATCTGATACCTTTTGTATCTCCAGGGTTCTTCCAGGTATACAACCTTCTTTCATGATTCTTGAACCAAGTGTTAGCTATGATTAAGTTATGCTCTGTGCAAAATTCTACCAGGCGGCTTCCTCTTTCATTTCTTACCCCCAATCCATATTCACCTACTATGTTTCCTTCTCTCCCTTTTCCTACACTCGGAATTCCAGTCACCCATGACTATTAAATTTTCGTCTCCCTTCACTACCTGAATAATTTCTTTTATCTTATCATACATTTCATCAATTTCTTCATCATCTGCAGAGCTAGTTGGCATATACACTTGTACTACTTTAGTAGGCATGGGCTTTGTGTCTATCTTGGCCACAATAATGCGTTCACTAAGCTGTTTGTAGTAGCTTATCCGCACTCCTATTTTTTTATGCATTATTAAACCTGCCCCTGCATTACCGCTATTTGATTTTGTATTTATAACCCTGTATTCACCTGACCAAAAGTCTTGTTCCTCCTGCCACCGAACTTCACTGATTCCCACTATATCTAACTTTAACCTATCCATTTCCCTTTTTAAAATCTCTAACCTACCTGCCCGATTAAGGGATCTGACATTCTACGCTCCGATCCGTAGAACGCCAGTTTTCTCTCTCCTGATAACGACGTCCTCCTGAGTAGTCCCCCCCCCCCCCCCCCCCCCCGGAGATCCGAATGGGGGACTATTTTACCTCCGGAATATTTTACCCAAGAGGACGCCATCATCATTTAATCATACAGTAAAGGTGCATGTCCTCGGGAAAAATTACGGCTGTAGTTTCCCCTTGCTTTCAGCCGTTCGCAGTACCAGCACAGCAAGGCCGTTTTGGTTAATGTTGCAAGGCCAGATCAATCAATCATCCAGACTGTTGCCCCTGCAACTTCTGAAAAGGCTGCTGCCCCTCTTCAGGAACCACATGTTTGTCTGGCCTCTCAACATTTACCCCTCCGTTGTGGTTGCACTTACGGTACGGCCATCTGTATCGCTGAGGTACGCAAGCCTCCCCACCAACGGCAAGGTCCATGGTTCATGGGGGGGATGGTCTGAAACGTTATGCATCATGAATCTGATAGGGATTGTCATCAAGAGATGATTCTTCTGCCAAAACTCGATACATCGTTTCTTTTCTCGTAAGTTGTCCTCAGTGATGTGGACCTTCGCTTCAGATTAAGTTCTCCTCCGAGGAAGTAAACTTAGTTTCCATCTGCATCCAGATCATCACTGAGATCTGCTTTCAGACCAACTCCTGGTTTACTTTATTTTGTGACGTTTTCACCCCTAACGGCTTTTCGTGTGCAGCAACCCATCATTGTTAATTATAGAAAAACAGGTAAAGTGATACAAACGTATGGTGTTAGATACACAACTTATAAAAATGATTTGAAAAAATAAATTCCACCCTCCTTCTTTTGCTAAAGACCCAGAGTTTAAAATTTTCTATGAAGAATCTTGGCCAAATTATAATTACCAGGTAGAAAAACGTTTTGGAACTCTCTAATCCCCAGTCTGTATCATGAACTATTTGATAAAACTAAAAATAATTACGCCACTGCAAAGAAAGCTTACGTCACCTCTAATGTGAGTGTACGTCTCTCTGCACTAGCTACAAACTTTAAACTTGAAAATGGTCATGGTAGCTGTTCATCGCATAGCGTGTGACGAGCTACAGCTTGTTTTCTCTGACTGTATCCAAATCGTTGAACTGTACTTTAGCCAGCTCTGTAACCAGATTATACCTCGTTATTAGTTTTTTCTCTGGACAAAGCTAAAAGACACTTTTTACAAAGACGTACCGAGTACACCAGATAATATGCAACGACTTATTACTGTTGCCTTCTCTGAAATTCCTGATGAGATGCTATAACGTGTGCGTTAAACTTTTATTTCTTTATATGACGCTCTAGAGACTTGCTATTTGAATGCCACCTTTGAAGACCAGTTCTCTTTCTCCTTTAGAGTTCATAGCTTTCTTTGTTCAGTTTTTTCCCAGAGCTAGTCCTGACAAATGAAGCAAAAAACTGCCACTATTTACAGTTTTCAGACTGCCATTGCTCATGAGCTACTTGTATCAGAATCTGAAAAAATCATTGACATTCTAATATACTGTAGTTTCAGTTTATGGATTTTGGTAGCCATGCTTCATTAAAAAGGATTTTCTAAAGTAAATAAACATTCGAGCGATTAATAAAATTAGTTTGTGAGCTGCAGCTGTAAGCCCATGGCTACACTTTATTTCTGTGGAAACAGCGCGTCAATAGCACCTTTGATTTCAGAAGTGTTTGGGTACAGGTTTTAGGTAGTTCACCCTTTATATGAATTATCGCCATTTTACGTTGTATAATTGCAGCTCTTTCTCTTACCAGTTTAGTCTCATGGTGTATCTTACTTATAATATTATGTTTGCTTTTAACATATTATTTATTTAAGACAATATGACAAAGTTCCTTCTCTAGATCGTCGCACAGATGACAAAATGGTAGGTATGGAAATAGACGACAGAGAGGTAGAGAAACAATTAAAATCGCTCAAAAGAGGAAAGGCCTCTGGACCTGATGGGATACCAGTTCGATTTTACACAGAGTACGCGAAGGAACTTGCCCCCCTTCTTGCAGCGGTGTACCGTAGGTCTTTAGAAGAGCGTAGCGTTCCAAAGGATTGGAAAAGGGCATAGGTCATCCCCGTTTTCAAGAAGGGACGTGGAACAGATTTGCAGAACTATAGACCTATATCTCTAACGTCGATCAGTTGTAGAATTTTGGAACAAGTATTATGTTCGAGTATAATGACTTTTCTGGAGCTTAGAAATCTACTCTGTAGGTATCAGCATCGGTTTCGAAAAAGACGGTCGTGTGAAACCCAGCTCGCGCTATTCGTCCACGAGACTCAGAGGGCCATAGACACGGGTTCACAGGTAGATGCCGTGTTTCTTGACTTCCGCAAGAGCATATGGACTATCAGACTAATTGTGTGATTGGATTGAGGAGTTCCTAGCTAACAGAACGCAACATGACATTCTCAATGGAGAGAAGTCTTCCGAAATAAGAGTGATTTCAGGTGTGTCGCAGGGGAGTGTCATAGGACCGTTGCTATTCACAATATACATAAATGGCGTTGTGGATGACATCGGAAGTTCACTGAGTCTTTTTGCAGATGATGCTGTGGTGTATCGAGAGGTTGTAAGAATGGAAAATTGTACTGAAATGCAGAGGATCTGCAGCGAATTGACGCATGGTGCAGGGAATGGCAATTGAATGTCAATGTAGACAAATGTAATGTGCTGCGAATACATAGAAAGATTGATCCCTTATCATTTAGCTACAAAATAGCAGGTCAGCAACTGGAGGCAGTTAATTCCATAAATTATCTGGGAGTACGCATTAGGAGTGATTTAAAATGGAATAATCATATAAAGTTGATCGTCGGTAAAGCAGATGCCAGACTGAGATTCATTGGAAGGATCCTAAGGAAATGCAATCCGAAAACAAAGGAAGTAGGTTATAGTACGCTTGTTCGCCCACTGCTTGAATACTGCTCAACAGTGTGGGATCCGTACCAGATAGGGTTGATAGAAGAGATAGCGAAGAACCAACGGAGAGCAGCGCGCTTCATTACAAGATCATTTAATAATCGCGAAAGCGTTATGGAAATGATAGATAAACTGCAGTGGAAGACTCTGCAGGAGAAACGCTCAGTAGCTCGGTACGGGCTTTTGGTAATGTTTCGAGAACATACCTTCACCGAAGAGTCAATCAGTATATTGCTCCCTCCTACGTATATCTCGCAAAGAGAACATGAGGATAAAATCAGAAAGATTAGAGCCCACACAGAATCATACCGACAATCCTTCTTTCCACGAACAATACGAGACTGGAATAGAAGGGAGAACCGATAGAGGTACTCAGGGTACCCTTCGCCACACACCGTCAGGTGGCTTGCGGAATATGGATGTAGATGTAGATTGTGCGACGATGCCCATTGTGACATGCCACCGTAGTATACTGTATATTACTCATTTTATTTTTCTTCTGTCAACAAATTTTGTAATCTGTCATGCAGTTCATTAACTCATTGTCTCACATGTTTTATCTGAGTTGAATAGTTATTTGCTTCATATTTTTATCGAAATAACTCTTCTCACTTTAGTCTTATATCGAACGTTAATAACGCTCATTTTTGTCAGCTGATTGATAGGCTTTTTGTAGATACCTAGTTTAAAAGCCTCAATATCACAAAATTCACAGGCTGAAAAGCGGTTAGTTAAATAATAAAAACTGTAGAATACTACACAAGTGTACTGTATTTTTCATTCTTAATTATGATGTTATTCGTAGTTAATGTGTAAGATCATAACATGTGTATCGTTTTAAAAGAGATCCACAGACTTTGAAGGCATCGCTAATTCTAAGGCGTATTGTTTTTCTTTTCTTTCTTTTCCTCTCTTCCCTTTTCTCTTCAAATCACTGTAATAATGGAATATTACACTATCCTCTCTATTCGCGTGCGTTAAGACAGTAAAACTGGCTATTAAAACAGCTGAATATTTTCAGATGTTAGAGTTATACGGCGGACCGTGAGTTCGCGGATGTAGCACGTGCGGCAAAAACGGACTGATGGATACCGACTGCACCCGAAAAAGTTTACCGTTTGGGCCGATTGCGCGAGAGCAGGTTAAGCATTACCTCATCAAACAGGTCGACCGCGTGTAATGAGTTGTGTTATAAACAGGTCGACTGCGCGCGAATGTTTTATTTGCTACTTGGTAGCTTTGCACTCAACTGTTGGTAGCACGGTAGTCATTTGTCACTTATCCGAGTTCCCCAATGCTGTGCTGTGTGTGCCAGTTCCTACTCGTCGTATGTGACTACTACGTTACAAATGGATAGTAACATTCCTGTAGAGCATATGAAAAAAGAAAGAGGTCATGGGGTGATCGTTGTTGGAAGAAATAAATTTCGGAAAGACAAAGAAACCCAACGTGAAGGAGCGTGGAGGTGCACACCAAGAGGACGGAAGTCACATATTTACATAAACGGTTGTTGAACCCACACTCTGGTTACTAATGAAGTCAGTCTTAACCGTGGAAAAAAATTGTTCAAATGGCTCTGAGCACTATGGGACTTAACTGCTGAGGTCATCAGTCCCCTAGAACTTAGAACTACTTAAAACCTAACTAACCTAAGGACATCACACACATCCATGCTAGAGGCAGGATTCGAACCTGCGACCGTAGCAGTCGCGCGGTTCCGGACTGAGCGCCTACAACCACTAGACCACCGAGGCCGGCCTTAACCATGCAGCCATTGACAGTTTAAACAGATAAATAACTTCCAATTGTGTAAAATGGTTGAATTTTTAAAAGAGTTTTTTATTATTATCACTTTTAAAAACGATGACGAGCGTCGCATCATGGGTATGAGTATTTTATCAAGCTTTTTTAACGACGCCTATGACTGGTCTAGCTCACAGTCATAGAGGGTGAAAATGGGAAGAAAAATGTAGTGCTTTTGTTTCAATGTGCACACAGTTGACTCAGAAATCGACCACCACGTGCTATTTGGAAAACTGTCCGCGCACCCAGTTGCCCACTTCAAAGCAGGTAAAATTTTGGGTCTATGCAAAAACGGGATCACCCAATATGGACGAACTGCGGATTCACAATCCGCGAATTGGAGTGAATTTTGCTCACTTTAAAAAAAAAAACTATTTAGTTTGACATTAAAAGCTATTGTGAAGCAGAAAATTATCGTCGTGTATATGGGAACATCGATGTATTACAATGCTAGTTGCTTCTGATGAACGTATATCCAGTAGGAGTCGACAGAGGGATATTATCACCGCCAAATGGATTATACACGCGTCAGGATGATGTAACAGAAGGATCCGTAAAAATTTTGCTACCGCCAGAATCCAGCTGCTGACGAAATCGACCGCGTCACCCATCATGCACGGACAAGTAGTTTCATAACTTAGCATCGCCACACGGATTTCCCTCCCGAAAGATTCTGGAAGCAGTTCGTATAATTTTTAATGTAGTTTTTATTGACCTAATCAAAAACGTGTTTCTTTGAATAAATGTACTTCTGCCGCGACTAAGTTTGAAAAATTCATGTATCATTGTCTCTCATATCATTTCTCTACTACTTTCTCACTGCTTGTCAATTTCGCCTTTTTTGCTTTTGTTTGCCATTATGTGGGTATAAAAGGTTCTTGTTGGAGCATGTGCTTCGACGTGATGTGTTCAGTAATGTCAGAGGATTTAATGTTATGTTTAGTAATACGTGTGTGAACTGTGGCTCCGACCTATTAGAATAAAGTGTGGTTTGACACAGTGGGAATTTTAAATCTGGCAGGGGTACGGTAGCAAGAACTTACGTTTACGTTCGCGAACTTGCCATATTGCAACATCACCGAAGTCGCGGGTGAGTTTACTTACTTTTACAATTATTTTTGGGGAATTTAACAATTTGTTTCGCTTATTTTGTGGAAGTATACATGAATTTCTTATATTTTTCTTTTTTGGAATTTATTTGATAATTGTGTCAGTTTCGGTACAGGATGAATGAGAATGTCCATGCTAGCGATGGACGTTCTCAATAATTTTTCCAAGAGGGAGCAATGCACGAAATTAATTGGTTGTGACGTAACTGATATGGTAAGAACAAAATTCGACAAGAAATACACAAAAGATGTCGTATCTCAAAAGACTGATAGTTATCTACTTGATACTGTATTTTTAAAGTGTATTACTTTGGTACCTAATGGTAAGCACATTTCAGTAGTATGTGTAAAGTTCATGTTTTCATGTTATTATTTCTTGACACTGTGATCTGTCTCCCACCATGAACCATGGACCTTGCCGTTGGTGGGGAGGCTTGCGTGCCTCAGCGATTCATATAGCCGTACGGTAGGTGCAACCACAACGGAGGGGTATCTGTTGAGAGATCAGACAAACGTATGGTTCCTGAAGAGGGGCAGCAGCCTTTTCAGTAGTTGCAAGGGCAACAGTTTGGATGACTGACTGATCTGGCCTTGTAACTATAACCAAAACGGCCTTTCTGTGCTGGTACTGCAAACGGCTGAAAGCAAGGGGAAACAACGGCCGTAATTTTTCCTGAGGGCAAGCAGTTTTACTGTATGGTTAAATGATGATGGCGTCCTCTTGGGTAAAATATTCCAGAGGTAAAATAGCTCCCCATTCGGATCTCCGGACGGGGACTACTCAAGAGGATGTCGTTATCAGGAGAAAGAAAACTGGCGTTCTACGGATCGGAGCGTGGAATGTCAGATCACTTAATCGGGCAGGTAGGTTAGAAAATTTAAAAAGGGAAATGGATATGTTAAAGTTGGATATAGTGGGAATTAGTAAAGTTCGGTGGCAGGAGGAACAAGACTTTTGGTCAGGTGGCTACAGGGTTATAAACACAAAATCAAATAGGGGTAATGCAGGAGTAGGTTTAATAATGAATAGGAAAGTAGGAATGCGGGTAAGTTACTACAAACAGCATAGTGAACGCATTATTGTGGCCAAGATAGATACGAAGCCCACACCTACTACAGTAGTACAAGTTTATATGCCAACTAGCTCTGCAGATGATGAAGAAATTGAAGAAATGTACGATGAAATAAAAGAAATTCATCAGATAGTGAAGGGAGACGATAATTTAATAGTAATGGGTGACTGATCTGGCCTTATAACTATAACCAAAACGGCCTTTCTGTGCTGGTACTGCAAACGGCTGAAAGCAAGGGGAAACAACGGCCGTAATTTTTCCTGAGGGCAAGCAGTTTTACTGTATGGTTAAATGATGATGGCGTCCTCTTGGGTAAAATATTCCGGAGGTAAAATAGTCCCCCATTCGGATCTCCGGACGGGGACTACTCAAGAGGATGTCGTTATCAGGAGAAAGAAAACTGGCGTTCTACGGATCGGAGCGTGGAATGTCAGATCACTTAATCGGGCAGGTAGGTTAGAAAATTTAAAAAGGGAAATGGATATGTTAAAGTTGGATATAGTGGGAATTAGTAAAGTTCGGTGGCAGGAGGAACAAGACTTCTGGTCAGGTGACTACAGCGTTATAAACACAAAATCAAATAAGGGTAATGCAGGAGTAGGTTTAATAATGAATAGGAAAATAGGAATGCGGGTAAGCTACTACAAACAGCATAGTGAACGTATTATTGTGGCCAAGATAGATACGAAGCCCACACCTACTACAGTAGAACAAGTTTATATGCCAACTAGCTCTGTAGATGACGAAGAAACTGAAGAAATGTATGATGAAATAAAAGAAATTATTCAGATAGTGAAGGGTGACAAAAGTGTTATAATCATGGGTGACTGGAATTCGGTAGTAGGAAAAGGGAAAGAAGGAAACGTAGTAGGTGAATATGGATTGGGGCTAAGAAATGAAAGAGGAAGCCGCCTGGTAGAATTTTGCACAGAGCACAACTTAATCATAGATAACACTCGGTTTAACAATCATGAAAGAAGGTTGCATACATGGAAGAACCCTGGAGATACTAAAAGATATCAGATAGATTATATAATGGTAAGACAGAGATTTAGGAATCAGGTTTTAAATTGTAAGACATTTCCAGGGGCAGATGTGGACTCTGACCACAATCTATTGGTTATGACCTGTAGATTAAAACTGAAGAAACTGAAAAAGGTGGGAATTTAAGGAGATGGGACCTGGATAAACTGAAAGAACCAGAGGTTGTACAGAGTTTCAGGGACAGCATAAGGCAACAATTGACAGGAATGGGCGAAAGAAATACAGTAGAAGAAGAATGGGTAGCTTTGAGGGATGAAGTAGTGAAGGCCGCAGAGGATCAAGTAGGTAAAAAAGACGAGGGCTGCTAGAAATCCTTGGGTAACAGAAGAAATATTGAATTTAATTGATGAAAGGAGAAAATATAAAAATGCAGTAAATGAAGCAGGCAAAAAGGACTACAAACGTCTCAAAAATGGGATCGACAGTAAGTGCAAAATGGCTAAGCAGGTATGGCTAGAGGACAAATGTAACGATGTAGAGGCTTATCTCACTAGGGGTAAGATAGATACAGCCTGCAGGAAAATTAAAGAGACTTTTGGAGGTAAGAGAACCATTTGTATGAACATCAAGAGCTCAGATGGAAATCCAGTTGTAAGCAAAGAAGGGAAAGCAGAAAGGTGGAAGGAGTATATGGACTGTCTATACAAGGGCGATGCATTTGAGGACAGTATTATAGAAATGGAAGAGGATGTAGATGAAGATGAAATGTTAGATACAATACTGCGTGAAGAGTTTGACATGAGCACTGAAAGACCTGAGTCGAAACAAGGACCCCGGAGTAGACAACATTCCATTGGAACTACTGACGGCCTTGGGAGAGCCAGTCCTGACAAACCTCTACCATTTGGGGAGCAAGATGTATGAAACAGGCGAAATACCCTCAGACTTCAAGAAGAATATAATAATTCCAATCCCAAAGAAATCAGGTGTTGACAGATGTGAAAATTACCGAACAATCAGTTTAATAAGCCACAGCCGGAAAATACTAACACGAATTCTTTACAGACGAATGGAAAAACTAGTAGAAGCCGACCTCGGGGATTCTGTATAAATACTGGAACACGTGAGGCAATACTGACCTTACGACTTATCTTAGAAGAAAGATTAAGGAAAGGCAAACCTACGTGTCTAGCATTTGCAGACTCAGAGAAAGCTTTTGACAATGTTGACTGGAATACTCTCTTTCAAATTCAATTGATGGCAGGGGCAAAATACAGGGAGCGAAAGGCTATTTACAATTTGTACAGAAACCAGATGGCAGTTATAAGAGTCGAGGGACGTGAAAGGGAAGCAGTTGTTGGGAAGGGAGTAAGACAGGGTTGTAGCCTCTCCCCGATGTTACTCAATCTGTATATTGAGCAAGCAGTAAAGGAAACAAAAGAAAAATTTGGAGTAGGTATTAAAATCCATGGAGAAGAAATAAAAACTTTGAGGTTCGCCGATGACATTGTAATTCTGTCAGAGACAGCAAGGGACTTGGAAGAGCAGTTGAATGGAATGGATAGCGTCTGGAAAGGAGGATGTAAGATGAACATCAACAAAAGCAAAACGAGGATAATGGAATGTAGTCGAATTAAGTCGGTTGATGCTGATGGAATTAGATTAGGAAATGAGACACTTAAAGTAGTAAAGGAGTTTTGCTATTTGGGGAGCAAAATAACTGATGATGGTCGAAGTAGAAAGGATATACAATGTAGACTGGCAATGGCAAGGAAAGCGTTTCTGAAGAAGAGAAATTTGTTAACATCGAGTATAGATTTAAGTGTGAGGAAGTCATTTCTGAAAGTATTTGTATGGAGTGTATCCATGTATGGAAGTGAAACATGGACGATAAATAGTTTGGACAAGAAGAGAATAGAAGCTTTCGAAATGTAGTGCTGTGGAAGAATGTTGAAGATTAGATGGGTAGATCACATAACTAATGAGGAAGTATTGAATAGGATTGGGGAGAAGAGAAGTTTGTGGCACAACTTGACCAGAAGAAGGGATCGGTTGGTAGGACATGTTCTGAGGCATCAAGGGATCACCAATTTAGTGTTGGAGGGCAGCGTGGAGGGTAAAAATCGTAGAGGGAGACCAAGAAATGAATACACTAAGCAGATTCAGAAGGATGTAGGTTGCAGTAGGTACTGGGAGATGAAGAAGCTTGCACATGATAGAGTAGCATGGAGAGCTGCATCAAACCAGTCTCAGTACTGAAGACCACAACAACAACAACTGTGATCTGAGATTTAATCCTCATACGAATAAATCTAGGGTATCTAATGAGTTATAAATATTCAGAAAAGTAATTTATTCAAACTTCCACAATGACAGGTTGAATCTGAAAATTAAACATCTGAAATAGGTAAAAGCCCAGAATGACTGAGAAAACCCTGTTCGATATCCCGGAAAATGCCACATTAATACGTCTCGAGGTGGGGAAAGGGTGAGCAAACTTTAAAAAAAATTATACTTTTATGTTCTCTGTAACACTTTGTTTGCTGATAAAACTTCACATTTCTTCACGTTCATGAATTTACTGCATAACAAAATGTGTTGTAAAAGCTACAACTTTTGGGTTGTTTAGGTAAAATGTACAACAGAGCCAAATGACTAGATGATTGTGGGAAACCTCGGGAAACTACCCACTATTGGCTAGTAGAACTAACTTTTGTCACCTTAAGACTGCACTGAGGCAATAGTTGTCGCTCCAGTTTGTCAGAGTACTGTGCAGCATGGCAACAGAAATGCAAGATTTGTAGCTCTGTGACTGCATGCAACACTGTATTTCATCCGTGTGTGTTGGGAAGATACTAGCGCTACAGAGGACGTTTTTAATAATGAATATTCTCCTTTAGTTATTGTTAACGCAGAAAACGATATAGCTGTTTTCGAATGATGTATTCATTGCCATACATTAAGTATAGATGTACAACCTGCAGTATAGCATGCCTGTGTTCTTCAGTCTGTACTATAATAGATCTTTCGTGTAGAACCGGATGCAGAATCAGCAAGCCATCATGGATTTTACCTGACGACAGAAAAATGCTAAATTACTGTTGTAGTTCCATTGTGCACTAAGGGGAGGGGCGTTCTTATGAGAATTGGGGGCGGATGACTGGTATGTATACTGCTGTTGTGTTTATGATGTGTAGGGATGAGCACTGGGAAAGGAATCCGTTTTCCAGGTTCCTGGACTGGTTGCTTTCTGCAGCTCGGTAAGGGCTAAACGAGGAAGCGACTGTTATGCACTGTTCTGCAAAACTTCACATCCAGACCAGGGAATCGGTATAATTTCCTGTGAAAAGAGTGACAACTAAGAAATCCAAAATCAGTCTTATGACTAGTTTGATGTATCCCCCAACGAACTCCTGTCCTGCGCTTATCTCTTCATCTCAGAATAACATTGAAAGCTACAGCCTTAATTATTTGTTGGTTGTACAGAACCTCTGTCTTTATTTTCTGTTTTTACCCTCTGCAGTTCTCTTTAGTACCATGGAAGTTATTCCCTGATGTGTCAGCATATGTCCTATCATCCCTGTCCCTTCTTATTATCATTGTTTTCCATATGATAGTTCCCTCTCCAACTCAGCAGAGAGTCCCATCATTTTTACCTTACCGGCCCACCTAATTTTCAACATTCTGCTGTTGCACCACATCTCAAATGTTTCGATTCTCTACTGTTCTGGTTTTCCCACAGTCCATGTTTCCGTACCGTGCAGTGCTGTGCTCCCAACATACATTCTCAGAATTTTTTCCCTCAAGTTAAGCCCTTTGTTTGATACTAGTATATGGCCAGAAATGCCCTCTTTGCCTGTGACAGTCTGCTTTTTAACTTCGTCTACTTCGTGATCTTCATTTCTGATGTTATGTATCTCACTATTACCGTTTCTGCTTCTTCTCATTACTCCTCTTTCTTCGGTTTACTTTCAACCTTTGTTCTGCACTCATTACACTGTTCATTCTGTACAACAGATCCAGTAATACTCTTTCCCCCTCGATAAGGATAGCAATGTCGTCAGAGAATCTTGTGATTAACATCATTTCCCCCTGAATTTTAATCCCACACTTGAATCTTTCTTTCATTTCCATCATTGCTTCTTCGTTGTATAGAGTGAACAGTACGACGAAAGACTGCGTCCCTGTCTCACACGCTTTTTAATTCCAGCCCTTCGTTCTTGGTTTTCAAATCTTATAGTTCTCTCGTGGTTTCTCTACATATTGTGACCTTTTTTCCCTATAGCTTATATAATGATTGTTAGAATCGCAGTATTCTCCGTCACAACAAGCTATGTCGTATCTGCAGTCTAGCTGTGTCAGAGACAATGACTGGTAGAAATTCGAGAGAATTTTGTGTCGAATAAACAAACTGCACTCATACTCCAGGAATAGAAGTGCTCCCACTTTTGGACGCCTACGTGCTGCTGCTGCTGCTTCTAGTACAACAGGACAGCTCAGCACCTGCTGCCCGGCCACGTCGATGCGCGCTTGCGCGTACGCTAGGGGGATCCCCTGGCGTTTCCCACGGCCCCGGGACTCCCCGGCAGTAAACTGGCGCTGCTTTACGTGGCGCTGCCGGATGTCGCGCGCGCCCCTGCCGTTGTGTCCGCGGCATTCCTTTCCGCCAGGCGGTCACAGCCGGTGCAGTAGGAGTCCGCTATACTCCACGGACACAATACCGAGCCGCTTGCCGCTACTGGTCCGGAACACAGCCAGTGCGGTGCAATCACACACTTCACGAGATGGAACTGTAGTTTTTCCTCGAATTACTTCCGACTTCTCAGCAATGTTATTTCTCTGTTGTTGCAGTATTTAGGGCAGTGTATATCTTGTGTGATGCATGCAGGAGACACTTCATCGATTAACGAGTCTGCTGTATGAGGGTAACGTGAAGAAGTGTGGCTACATTGAAGGAGGCCGGCCGGTGAGGCCGGAAGGTTCGAGGCGCTACAGTCTGCAACCTCGCGACCGCTACGGTCGCAGGTTCGAGTCCTGCCTCGGGCATGGATGTGTGTGATGTCCTTGGGTTGGCTAGGTTTAAGTAGTTCGAAGTTGTAGAGGACTGATGACCTCAGATGTTAAGTCCCATAGTGCTCAGAGCCATTTGAACCATGGTTTTGTCGTTGTGGCCAACTGCTGGATCCTAAGCCCCGTCCGTCTGCAACAGCCTGAAAATAGTGTACTGTGGCTGATTTGTGTTTTGCAAATAAAAAGTCCGTTCCGGCTCCTGGAGGCAATTTTACCTTCATCCACTGCCCGAGGAAAAAAAAGAAAAAGAAGAAGAAAAAAAAAAAAAAAAGAAAAATAAAGCACCCACAAAAGGTGGAGGACACAAACTGAAATTTCATAGATTGTGAGGACATATTATGTCATTTCATTCATTACCATATCGAGTCATATTTACAAAGAACTTGACGGTATGAGCCCACTTGTCAGCATGTCATTTCACTCCGCCCTCCTTCCCCCTGGCCTGGATATACGCAATCATTAGGTTGGGAAGGGTGTCTTAAGGTAGTTGTAGCCTCTCCTGAGGCAAACAGACCAACAACTATTGAAACTGGTATTTGCTAAAGTGGACGGGCCCTTCAGACCCGAACCACGCCGCTGCTGCGGTCGCAGGTTAGAATCCTGCCTCGGGCGTGGATGTGTGTGATGTCCTTAGCTTAGTTAGGTTTAAGTAGTTCTAAGTCTAGTGGACTGATGACCTCAGACGTTAAGTCGCATAGTGCTTCGAGTCATTTGAACCACTTGATTGAAAGTGGACGGGACCGAATGATGTCCGAGCTAGTTCCACACATTTTCTATTGGGGATCTTCCTGGCCACGGATGTGCCTCAACAACACACACACAGTTCGTAGACACATGTCCCGTGCGTGGACCAGCAATGTCGTGTTGAAAAAATGGCACCACAGTACTATCGCGTGAGAGGTAACACATGATAACGTAGGTTGTCTATAAAGTACCGCTGTGCCATTAGAATTCCCTGGGTCATACCAGACGTGACCTCAAGTCACAACCTAAGACTCTCCAAACGATGACGCTAGGAGTACCACCGCTGCGCCCCACCAAAACATTGCAAGAATGGGACCTCTCTTCAGGCCGCGGTCGTACTCGACAAATGATGGTCTTGAGGAGCAGCCACGGCTCTACGATATTTCCAAACCGGGGAAAAACGTGATAGTGACCCCCCCCCCCCAGACCATTTGAGATAGGACGTCAAAATTTTTTAAAAAAATCGACTTTTAGAAAAAGTTTCATTTTGTAGCACACATCTGTATAAAACATGTATATGTTCGAGGAAAAGTAAGACATGTTATTTGGCCTTAAGTGTGGCAAAATGCAGTGCCACGCCTATTCACACAGAATTCTTCTATCGCACGGCACTGTATTTCGCTCTGTGGAACTCAAATACACTCCTGGAAATGGAAAAAAGAACACATTGACAACGGTGTGTCAAACCCGCTATACTTGCTCCGGACACTGCGAGAGGGCTGTACAAGCAATGATCACACGCACGGCACAGCGGACACACCAGGAACCGCGGTGTTAGCCGTCGAATGGCGCTAGCTGCGCAGCATTTGTGCACCGCCGCCGTCAGTGTCAGCCAGTTTGCCGTGGCATACGGAGCTCCATCGCACTCTTTAACACTGGTAGCATGCCGCGACAGCGTGGACGTGAACCGTATGTGCAGTTGACGGACTTTGAGCGAGGGCGTATAGTGGGCATGCGGGAGGCCGGGTGGACGTACGGCCGAATTGCTCAACACGTGGGGCGTGAGGTCTCTACAGTACATCGATGTTGTCGCCAGTGGTCGGCGGAAGGTGCACGTGTCCGTCGACCTGGGACCGGACCGCAGCGACGCACCGATGCACGCCAAGACCGTAGGATCCTACGCAGTGCCGTAGGGGACCGCACCGCCACTTCCCAGCAAATTAGGGACACTGTTGCTCCTGGGGTATCGGCGAGGACCATTCGCAACCGTCTCCATGAAGCTGGGCTACGGTCCCGCACACCGTTAGGCCGTCTTTCGCTCACGCCCCAACATCGTGCAGCCCGCCTCCAGTGGTGTCGCGACAGGCGTGAATAGAGGGACGAATGGGGACGTGTCGTCTTCAGCGATGAGAGTCGCTTCTGCCTTGGTGCCAATGATGGTCGTATGCGTGTTTGGCGCCGTGCAGGTGAGCGCCACAATCAGGACTGCATACGACCGAGGCACACAGGGCCGACACCCGGCATCATGGTGTGGGGAGCGATCTCCTACACTGGCCGTACAGCTCTGGTGATCGTCGAGGGGACACTGAATAGTGCACGGTACATCCAAACCGTCATCGAATAAATCGTTCTACCATTCCTAGACCGGCAAGGGAACTTGCTGTCCCAACAGGACAATGCACGTCCGCATGTATCCCGTACCACCCAACGTACTCTAGAAGGTGTAAGTCAACTACCCTGGCCAGCAAGATCTCCGGATCTGTCCCCCATTGAGCATGTTTGGGACTGGATGAAGCGTCGTCTCACGCGGTCTGCTCGTCCAGCACGAACGCTGGTCCAACTGAGGCGCCAGGTGGAAATGGCATGGCAACCCATTCCACAGGACTACATCCAGCATCTCTACGATCGTCTCCATTGGAGAATAGCACCCTGCATTGCTGCGAAAGGTGGATATACACTGTATTAGTGCCGACATTGTGCATGCTCTGTTGCCTGTGTCTATGTGCCTGTGGTTCTGTCTGTGTGATCATGTGATGCATCTGACCCCAGGAATGTGTCAATAAAGTTTCCCCTTCCTGGGACAATGAATTCACGGTGTTCTTATTTCAATTTCCAGGAGTGTATATGTATTATTTAATGGAAGCCAACAAAGCTGTATTCAGGATAATGGAAATTAAAATGTCTTGTGGTGCTTCTCTTGCTCCCAGGTGGCCGGTTTGACAATCCTACCAACCTTGCTTTTTTTTTAAAAAAAAAAAAGGAAAAAAAACTCACAATTAATACTGGATGGGATTATTTGCGACAGGGAGAATAATAGTTCTTCGGATAATTTGCACTCTTTATTGCCTATTATCTAATAACTCTCTCTTTCGTGTGATATAAAATTAACTAGACGAAACATAAAACATGACAAGAGCCAAGCAAGACAGTACCCATTTCTTCAATCCTTAGGTCTCAGCCTTTTTTTTGTCTCTCTCTAATCTTGCTACAGCTCTACACGGCATGCTTTCCTTTCTGCGAAAGAATATGTTACTTCATTAAAGTTCGTGTAACGTTATTCTACATGAAAAATCAAAATGTCGTTGTCTGGTACTGAAAAAGCTGTTAATACGAGTAGTACTCAAGACTGGTGTGGTTTCTCGATTTGATCACGTCTGTTTTGGCACTGTCTGCTAGATACAACGAAACAGGCCTTTCTAATAATGCAGCAGTTGTGACACACGCCAAATAAGCGAGACTGTTTTATTACAAATGGCCATTTTTGTGTAACTCATTTACATAAGTAACAAGACAGAACATAGTACCAATATCAAATGCCAATTAGCCCTATTACAAGCAAAAAATGTAATGTTAGGAAATAGTGTCAAATTACTTCATATGCTTCAGTTTCTCAAGAATGAAATCGAAAAAGCAGTAGTTCGAATTTTTTATATAAATTTGGAACCGTCATAATCTTCCATATAATTTGTGTTATGTCCCCGTTTCTTTTCCTTCCTCATTCTAACAAACAATCTCGTCATCAATAATTCTGTAACTATTCGCGCCTTTATCAAAACTTACTCTCCGTGTAACTTCACTAGCCTTGCCAGAATCAGCGGTTCACTTATCTCGCGTTTATTCTTCCGTTAACCGTTATTACGTTTTCCTGCAGTGCCTTTCCCGCGCTATTCAGAGAATACAGTGTCTGCTAACCGGGGACTGTAAAACTGGTAGTGTAGCGAACTGACAAAAATTTTCTGTCAAAATTTCATTTTCTTGAATACACCGAGAATATATAATCTTTCTTACTTGTTATCCCTGTTAGTCGTTTATTTCTACTCTGGTAGTCTGAATCCATGGATTTCGCTAGTAATAATAACAAAGCTGATGTTTCGTATAACCAGTCAACCACATAAACAAACAGCAATTGGCATTCAGGCGTTCAGATTTTTTCGGCTCAGCTCGTATAGCCTCGTCCCCTTCTGTCTGCGGGAAAGCTTTTTATTTCTAGAAGCGACGGGGATTCCCCTGGAAGAGACATCACGTACACTATCACACATTCTAAAAATCAACTTATGATTCGTTCAGAAATGAACTTAGAATGTGTTCAAAAACTAAGTGGGATGCGTTTCGAAATCATACGAATCATCGAAAGACCATCGTGCTCTGGATGGTAGGCGCTTTGTGAAGCAAGGTTTTTTTCTTCAAGAATATGAATTTGGCGTCTGTAGTGTCCCTTTTGCAATATTCACCATTATCGAGGTGAAACATAAATAAAAATTACTGTATGTGACTCAAAATGAACTGAAAACATCGATTTATCTGCGAAAGGTAATAACACTAACTGTAAAAATATACAATATAGATCGATAGATGCAGAAAAGACATTATTTTTATTGTATGAGATTATAATGTGTATGTAATTAAAAGAAGTATTATTATCTTTGTAAGAGAATAAAACACAACGCAATGCTCATTCTTCTGTCTAGTCTGTTTTGTTCTGTTCGTTCTGGTGTTAGCTGGAATAAGGTACGGAAGCTATTGTGCTGCGGTAGCATTTGTTTCTGTCGTGACGTAATTGCAAATTTTTAATGGTGTAAACTGTGTCCTAGTAAGAATATATTAGTATAAAGTGATCTCCGTGTGTTATTTCAAGAACCTATGCCTCATTCGTCTTATGAAAAGAATATTTAATGAAAATTATTTAGCATGTTTCCAGCTGCTGCGAAGCGCGTAACAGTGATCTCTGACTGTTAACAATTAGCCGCCATTACGCGATACATTTAAAAATATTTTTTCACAGCACAATGTCTGATAGGCGGAGCGGAAGAAATTATGTAAAAATATCCAATGAAACTCATTGAAGAAATTCAGTGAAATAGTTTAGTTAAAACTTGTCTATTTTCTGTGATAGCAATAATTTCAGATCAGTGAACTGGAGCTGAGTAATACTACGC
Source organism: Schistocerca gregaria (assembly GCF_023897955.1). NCBI lineage: Eukaryota > Metazoa > Arthropoda > Insecta > Orthoptera > Acrididae > Schistocerca > Schistocerca gregaria. The sequence continues at coordinate 308,774,487 of NC_064927.1, forward strand.
TATTGCATTTACAGTAATTTGTAGGGAGCCTGGCGCTCGATAAAACCAGATATAATACGTAATTGGCAACCTACGAAATTCATTATTTTGCTTATTATATCTCTTTTGTATTTTTTTGAAAGGTAAACGTAAATACTAACTTCACTAAAAATCAGTAACAGATCACGATAAACCAAAGGACAAACAAATTTACTAGGAGAGTGTTCCCTTTAAAATACATAAGTTTCACATTTTTTAAGGGATATAATACGTCCCCTAAAATTGTCGGCCGCACGAGATACGCTCCCCCCCCCCCACCCCCGCCCTCTTCCTCCAGACCCGGGCCTGATGAGGAGTAGGTGTAGAACCGCAGTGAATCGCAGAAGATATCGCGGCGCCATTCATTAGCATTTCATGCTTCCCAATCAAGGTACCATTCCAAACACAGCCGTTTGTGCTGTGGTGTTCTAACAAGGGAAACTGCCCGCCATAGCACTCCCCTCAGATTTAGTGGTAAAATAACTCAGTGGATAGACCGTCAAAAACTGAACACAGATCAGGCATGAAAAAAGTAAGAAGATGTACTGCATTGTGAAAAAAAGACTTAAATAGAAACAGTGGATGGTCCAAGCGCAAGATATTCAATATCGAGCGTCGTGATTGGGCGGTCACGGTGTTGGACTACAAGAGCAAATCCCTCTTGCCCCCCCCCCCCCCCCCCCCTTTTTTTGTCACAAAATAATGCATTATCCGTCAGGCCATTGACGTATCTGTTCTCCTTCTGTAGTCCAGGCAACTCTAATACTATACATTGGGTACAGAATATATTTCATGTGGTAACAATATACACTCAAGAGCCAAAGAAACCTGTTCACCTGCCTAATATTGTGCAGGGTCCCAGCGAGCTCGCAGAAGTGACGCAACGCGACGTGGAATGGACTCGAATAATGTCTGAGGTGGACTAGAGGGAACTGACACCATGAATCCTGTAGCGTTGTCCATAAATTCGCAAGAGTATGAGGAGGTAGAGTTCGCTTCTGAACAGCACGTTGCAAGACATCCCACGTATGCCCAATAATGTTCATGTCTGGGGAGTTTGGTGGCCAGTGGAAGTATTTAAACTCAGAAGAGTGTTCCTGGAACCACTCTGTAGCAATTCTGTACGTGCGTGGTGTCGTAATGTCCTCCTGGAATTTGCAAGTCCGTCGAAATGCACAATGGACATGAATGGATGCAGGTGATAAGACAGGTTGCGTATGTAGAGGTATCAGGGGTCCCATATCACTCCAACTGCACACGCCCCACACCATTACAGAGCCTCCACCAGCTTGTACATTCCGATGCTGACATGCAGGGTCAATGGATTCATGAGACTGTCTCCATAGGTGGACACGTCCATCCGCACGATATAATTTGAAACGAGACTACATGTTTCCAGTCATCAACAGTCCAATGTCGGTGTTGACGGGCCCAAACGAGTCGTTAAGCTTTGTGTCTTGCAGTCATCAGGGGTACATGAGTGGGCCTTCGGCTCCGAAAGCACATATCGATGATGATTCGTCGAATGTTTCGCACGTTAACACTTGCTAATGGCCCAGCACTGAAATCTGTAGCAGCCTGAGGAACGGTTGCACTTCTCTTGCGTTTAACGATTCTCTTCAGTCGTCGTTGGTCCCGTTCTTGCAGGATATTTTTCCGGCCGCAGTAATGTCGGAGATTTGATGTTTTACCGGATTCCTGATGTTCACGGATACTCGTTAAATGGTCGTAAGGGAAAATTCCCACTTCATCGCTACCTCGGAGATGCTGTGTCCCATCGCTCGTGCGGTGACTATAACATGACGTTCAAACTCACTTAAATCTTGACAACCCTCCATTGTAGTAGCAGTAACACATTTAAGAACTGCGACAGACACTTGTCGTATATAGGCGTTGCCGTATTTTTCCTGTTTACATGTTTCTCCTTCCTTACAACTCGCTGTTGCAGACGGATGATAGACCACATAAATTTGAATACAGCGAACAGACAATACAATTACGGGACGGATAATTCATAAATTTCTAAAAAAAAAAAAAGGAACCACCAGTTGTTGTTGTTGTCTTCAGTCCTGAGACTGGTTTGATGCAGCTCTCCATGCTACTCTATCCTGTGCAAGTTTCTTCATCTCCCAGTACCTACTGCAACCTACATCCTTCTGAATCTGCTTAGTGTAGTCATCTCCTGGTCTCCCTCTACGATTTTTACCCTCCACGCTGCCCTCCAATACTAAATTGGTGATCCCTTGATGCATCAGAACATGTCCTACCAACCGATCCCTTCTTCTGGTCAAGTTCTGCCGCAAACTTCTCTTCTCCCCAATCCTATTCAGTACTTACTCATTAGTTACGAGATCTACCCACCTAATCTTCAACATTCTTCTGTAGCACCACATTTCGAAAGCTTCTATTCTCTTCTTGTCCAAACTATGTATCGTCCATGTTTCACTTCCATACATGGCTACAATCCATACAAATACTATCAGAAATGACTTCCTCACACTTAAATCTATACTCGATGTTAACAAATTTCTCTTCTTCAGACACGCTTTCCTTGCCATTGCCAGTCTACATCTTATATCCTCTCTACTTCGACTATCATCAGTTATTTTGCTCCCCAAATAGCAAAACTCCTTTACTACTTTAAGTGTCTCATTTCCTAATCTAATTCCCTCAGCATCACCCGACTTAATTCGACTACATTCCATTATTCTCGTTTTGCTTTTGTTGATGTTCATCTTATATCCTCCGTTCAAGACACATCCGTTCAACTGCTCTTCCAAGTCCTTTGCCGTCTCTGACAGAATTACAATGTCATCGGCGAACCTCAAAGTTTTTATTTCTTCTCCATGGATTTTAATACCTACTCCAAATTTTTCTTTTGTTTCCTTTACTGCTTGCTCAATATACAGATTGAGTAACATCGGGGAGAGGCTACAACCCTGTCTTACTCCCTTCCCAACAACTGCTTCCCTTTCATGTCCCTCGACTCTTATAACTGCCATCTGGTTTCTGTACAAATTGTAAATAGCCTTTCGCTCCCTGTATTTTGCCCCTGCCATCAATTGAATTTGAAAGAGAGTATTCTAGTCAACATTGTCAAAAGCTTTCTCTGAGTCTGCAAATGCTAGACACGTAGGTTTGCCTTTCCTTAATCTTTCTTCTAAGATAAGTCGTAAGGTCAGTATTGCCTCACGTGTTCCAGTATTTATACAGAATCCAAACTGATCTTCCCCGAGGTCGGCTTCTACTAGTTTTTCCATTCGTCTGTAAAGAATTCGTGTTAGTATTTTCCGGCTGTGGCTTATTAAACTGATTGTTCGGTAATTTTCACATCTGTCAACACCTGATTTCTTTGGGATTGGAATTATTATATTCTTCTTGAAGTCTGAGAGTATTTCGCCTGTTTCATACATCTTGCTCCCCAAATGGTAGAGTTTTGTCAGGACTGGCTCTCCCAAGGCCGTCAGTAGTTCCAATGGAATGTTGTCTACTCCGGGGCCCTTGTTTCGACTCAGATCTTTCAGTGCTCTGTCAAACTCTACACGCAGTATCATATCTCCCATTTCATCTTCATCTACATCCTCTTCCATTTCCATAATATTGTCCTCAAGTACATCGCCCTTGTATAGACTCCTTCCACCTTTCTGCTTTCCCTCCCACTAGGGAGGTTTGAAAACGGATCTCCCTTCGCAGTCCATCGCCGTGCCCACATATCCACCAAACCGTGACCGTTCAAAGTATCTTAATGTTGTAGATCTTGAATTTCGGCCGCTCACTGTTTCAATTTTGCTTTCTTTTTTCACAGTTCGGTACACCTTCTTGCTGTTGATCTGTGTTCTGTTTTTCACTGGTTTCCGCTGGGCCACTTTACCACTAAATCTGAGGGGGTTGAGATGGAGAGTTTACCTTGTGAGTTACCACACAAGAAGAGTTTTCGACGGTTGGTACCAGAAGTACTGTGGACGTCCTTTCGCTGCTGGAACATAGCTGGACGCAAACCAGTCACGTTGCCCTCGAGAATCACGCCCCTCTGGAGCGACAGGACCACGAGGAAAAAGAGTCGCGCCCATAAGTAACCGTACTTGAACAGAAGTTGTCAGTTGCAAGCTGTAAGTCTGTCCGAGTCTTGCTAGGGAGTTCCTGCAGAACGCTCGTCGTGTCTTCAAGTCTTAAGTCGTCGAGTGAGATAGAAACAGTGGCCTGATAGGCAGAGTGTGACTCGTCTTCAGAAGGAACAGAACAGTGAATAGAGTTATCGTGTACGAACAGACACCGTTTGCTTAGAGATATAACTGAGTACTGTTAGCTGGAACCGTTCTTAGAATAGTACATCCAGACAGAAGGTTAGTTTTCTTCCGACATTATTTAGATTGTGTTCATGGAACTGTAGTCAACGCTGGACGTATACACTAAACCGGAACCAGCGTTAGCAAAATTCTGCATTATATTTTACTATTCGCTACTCTGTATTACTCTCAGTGTGTGTATGCTGCTCTAGAGCACATGCATCTGTCCTACCAGGACATCTGTGTTAGTCTTTTCCATCAAAGTGCACGCCCCTAGACCACATCAGTGTTAATGGCAGCCTTAGTATGGGACGTAATTTCCTAATTCTGCTCCTAATATCCAATTAATACCGCGTTATGACAAAATGTTTCAGGCATTTCATCACTTGTTCTCGGATGGAGTGCGAAGATGCAAGGTGATTACGATGTATTTGGTGCACAGTGCAGCTATCCTCCCTTGTGGTGATCGCACGTAGTCGACCAGAACCTTGATAACGCCTGCCCTCAAGTTTCCATGCAGTCTGTCATATGGCCACTGTCACACCGGGATTCAGCTCAAATCAGGCTTTTGCGCCATTTAACTAGTCAGCCAAATAGAGACCTACAATACGACCATTTCAACCTCTGTCAGGTGCTGACAATGCTGTCTCAGACGAGTACGCGATCTCTCCGTAAGCTTCTCAGTGATCTCTCAACATCTGGCGCTGTTCACGCCTCTCTTGTACCCTACCAGGCCTGATTACAACACTAAACTCAGACAACACAGATGCCCTCTGTGGCTGATTAACCTGTCACAGAGGACTGCAACTCTAATCTTTCGCATACTGGCGGATTGTATGTACGTTTACGAAGTTACACTGACATCCGGCCATGTCTTCAGGGCGATAAACCCGTTTTGTCAGTCAGTGTATGAGGTGCGACAATAAAGTAATGAGACTGATTTTCTTTGCAAGATGTGGCAACCCTGCAGGCTTGCGTAGGCACAATATCTTTGACCTTGGTCTTTAAGCTGCTTCTAGTCCAAGCAGCACATCGATGCAACTGCTCAGTTGTGAGTTGTGCTGTAATAAGTTAACACTTGTTTGTGACTCTCGTCATGGAAATGGAACCGCATGAATTGCGCAACGGTATGCCATTTCTTTCGCGTTATATTGGGTGGAAACGCGACGACAACTTAACGGTAAGCTCAGAAGGCTTTTGGAGAGGAGATTATGTCAAGAGCTCAAGTTTTTCGTTGGCATAGAAGAAATGGTTCAAATGGCTCTGGGCATTATGGGACTTAACATCTGAAGTCATCAGTCCCCTAGAACTTAGAACTACTTAAACCTAACTAACCTAAGGACATCACACACATCCATGCCTGAGACAGGATTCGAACCTGCGACCGTAATGGTCGCGTGGTTCCAGACTGAAGCGCCTAGAACCGTTCGGCCACACCGGCCGGCTAGCATAAAAGTTTAGTGAAGGCAGAACGAATGTTGAAGATGAAGACTGCAGTGAACAGCCATCAACCTCGCGGACGGATGTCAGCTTAGCCAGGGTGCGTGAACTCGTACGATCTGATCGGAGATTATCCCTGAAAATGATTGCAGGAGAACTGAACATCAATCGAGAAACGGTTCGTCTAATAATAACTGAAGACATTTGTATGAGAAAGATTTGTGCAAAAACGGTCCCCAAAAATCTCACACAACAACAGCAATTTTTAACCTCAAAACATATTTCGGTACTACCACAGCCACCTTATTCACCAGATATCGCTCTGTGCTACTTTTTTCTATTTCCAAGAGTCAGAACGGCGGTCAAGGGACAACATTTTCAAACAACATAAGATGTCCAAACAGCTGTGACGAGAGTCTTGGAGGATATTACAAAAGATGAGTTCCAGAAATGTTACCATCAATGGCAGAAGCGCTGGAAAAAGTGTGTGCAATCTGAAGGGAACTAATTTGAAGGACACAACACTGAACTTGACTGAAACGGTAAGCAACATTTTTTTCACATCAGTCTCATTAATTTATTGTCGCACCTCGTGTGTACTCTCCATTGGTGTTTCAATATCGGATATATAATTAAAATTTTCTCTTTGTTTACTTTTGCTTCAAAATTTTACTCTTGAGGTCTCGCAGAAGGTATAATGCTGTCGTCGGTCTTTCCATACCCTGCGATAATTTTTTCATCTCTACTTTGCTCCCAGTCGCGGCGTCCTCTATAATCTCTTTTACGTATTAAAATATTTATCTCAGAGAGCAATATCGCCGTTCTAATGGTCCTCCTAGTGTCGAATTAACCACTCTTGTATTTTTTAATAGATGTTCCACTAATATATGTCTTCTTCTGGTGTGCTTTTCGGAAGTCTCCTTCAATAGTTGGGTGCTTTTTGCTATTTCAAGAGCATAACATCTAAAGAACTCCCCTGGTTCGTGGCCCTTTCCGTAAAGGGATGTTTTCGTGCCTGTGCGATACAAATAGCTGCAACATAGGTGGAACCACTTCAGAGGGGTATCTGGGGAGAGACCAGATATACTGTACACATAGTTCCTGAAGAGGGATCGCAGCCTTTTCAATCATTGCAGGGGCACCAATCAGGAAGATTGACTGATCTGATCTTTAAACACCAGCCAGCATGGTCTTGCTGTGGTAGTACTGAGAACTGCTGAAAGCAAATGGAAACCACAGTCGTTATATTTCCAAATGAAATGCAACTTTATTTTATGGAATAATGATGATGGCATCTTCATGCAGAAAATACTCTGGAGTAAATGACATTCCTTCGGAATTACTGAGCTTCTTGGGAAGGCCAGTCACGACAGAGCTATACCACCTGATACACAAGATGTATGAGTCAGGTGAAGTACCCTCAGATTTCAAGATGAAAGTAATAATTCCTGTTCCAAAGAAGAAATGTGCTGTTTACGGAATTATAAGTTTAATAAGCCTGGATGCAAAATACGGTAATTTTTGTCACCGTTCTCGATCCAAGTAGAAGAGCGCAATTGCAACGCTCGTTATAAAACAAATCTGTGATCACATAAGACGGGAGACTGCAATGCTCATTCTTTTCTCTGAATTCTAAATATAATTTTTGGTTGAATTGGCCACTGCACACAACGATAACGCCGCCATATTTCGGAAAGCAGGCTTACTTGCGTATCAGGTTATATTTACTATTAGTGGGTCGTCTAGCCATGGAAAAGTCGTAGAACAAAGTAAATCTAAGTGCAGACTAATACTAACAGATATTTATTTACTGTAACGATTGAAAAAATCATAAAAAAAGAGAACAGGATTTTCTAAAATTCAGATCGAATTACGAAATGAGCTATAACTGTGAGGAGGCACCAAAAGGTGTGGAAGACTATATGGAGAAAGCGCAACAAGATATGCTTATATGGGCAGCCTGCAAAATCAAAATCAACGATACAAAAAGCTGCTACAAATCATAATCGAATCAAGCAATGTGACTTGCGTGGCAAAATTAGCAAGCGACGGGCTGGATCGCGTTACAGCCATTGCGACGGCGTCTTGCTGTCTCGTTCTTTGATGTCCGAACCGATTAGGAAAAGCTGTCATGCCGAGTCACTTCATGGAAATGGCACTTCGCCCAGGAGAGGTAACAGTTCTGCCGACAAAGGCAGGTGCCTTTTCTCTGAAAACTGCCCAACTGGGCGCTTCCTAATGAGATTCACTGACCATCTCCTGCCGACACCAGGAAAACACCATTCCAAAGAGAAAAACGCAAAGCTTTCCTCAAAAATGGTTCAAATGGCTCTGAGCGTTATGGGACTTAACTTCAAAGGTCATCAGTCCCGTAGAACTTAGAACTACTTAAAACTAACTAACCTAAGGACATCATACACATCCATACCCGAGGCAGGACTCGAACCTGCGACCGTAGCGGTCGCGCGGTTCCAGACTGTAGCGCCTAGAACCGCTCGGAAGCTTTCCTACTAGCAAATGTGTGCAATACTGTCTGAATAAAATTACCTACGAAATATTGGTAAAAATGGATGAGTATTACGTAGTGATACGTGATAGTAATGTCACGATATTGACGTGAATTATTTGCAAGTGGGTAGAATGAAGACTGCTTTAGATGATTAGTTTGGGCCACAGAGAAATGTTGAGAACATCTGACATTATGACTTGTCTTATAAGATGAAATTATAATTCAGTCAGAGACAGCAGATCACTTGAAAAATCAACTGAACGGAATGGATGAGATATTGAAAAGACAATATAAGATGAACGTCGACGAAAGTAAAATAAGGGTAACGGAATGTATCTGAAAAAGGTGTACGTTGAATAACTAACGAAGCGGTGCTGAATATGATTTGGGAAAAGAGACATTTGTGCCACAACTTAGCTGAAAGAAGGGATCAGTTCATAGAACACAACTAAAAGAAGGTAAAAAACGTCAATCAGTCCCCTTTTCATATAATTTTGTGGTTTTTGCTTTATCATACACTCCTGGAAATTGAAATAAGAACACCGTGAATTCATTGTCCCAGGAAGGGGAAACTTTATTGACACATTCCTGGGGTCAGATACATCACATGATCACACTGACAGAACCACAGGCACATCGACACAGGCAACAGAGCATGCACAATGTCGGCAGTAGTACAGTGTATATCCACCTTTCGCAGCAATGCAGGCTGCTATTCTCCAATGGAGACGATCGTAGAGATGCTGGACGTAGTCCTGTGGAACGGCTTGCCATGCCATTTCCACCTGGCGCCTCAGTTGGACCAGCGCTCGTGCTGGACGTGCAGACCGCGTGAGACGACGCTTCATCCAGTCTCAAACATGCTCAATGGGGAACAGATCCGGAGATCTTGCTGGCCAGGGTAGTTGACTTACACCTTCTAGAGTGCGTTGGGTGGATCGGGATACATGCGGACGTGCATTGTCCTGTTGGAACAGCAAGTTCCCTTGCCGGCCTAGGAATGGTAGAACGATGGGTTCGATGACGGTTTGGATGTGCCGTGCACTATTCAGTGTCCCCTCGACGATCACCAGAGGTGTACGGCCAGTGTAGGAGATCGTTCCCCACACCATGATGCCGGGTGTTGGCCCTGTGTGCCTCAGTCGTATGCAGTCCTGATAGTGGCGCTCACCTGCACGGCGCCAAACACGCATACGACCATCATTGGCACCAAGGAAGAAGCGACTCTCATCGCTGAAGACGACACGTCTCCATTCGTCCCTCCATTCAAGCCTGTCGCGACACCACTGGAGGCGGGCTGCTCGATGTTGGGGCGTGAGCGGAAGACGGCCTAACGGTGTGCGGGACCGTAGCCCAGCTTCATGGAGACGGTTTCGAATGGTCCTCGCCGATACCCCAGGAGCAACAGTGTCCCTAATTTGCTGGGAAGTGGCGGTGCGGTCCCCTACGGCACTGCGTAGGATCCTACGGTCTTGGCGTGCATCGGTGCGTCGCTGCGGTCCGGTCCCAGGTCGACGGGCACGTGCACCTTCCGCCGACCACTGGCGACAAGATCGATGTACCGTGGAGACCTCACGCCCCACGTGTTGAGCAATTCGGCGGTACGTCCACCCGGCCTCCCGCATGCCCACTATACGCCCTCGCTCAAAGTCCGTCAACTGCACATACGGTTCACGTCCACGCTGTCGCGGCATGCTACCAGTGTTAAAGACTGCGATGGAGCTCCGTATGCCACGGTAAACTGGCTGACACTGACGGCGGCGGTGCACAAATGCTGCGCAGCTAGCGCCATTCGACGGCCAACACCACGGTTCGTGGTGTGTCCGCTGTGCCGTGCGTGTGATCATTGCTTGTACAGCCCTCTCGCAGTGTCCGGAGCAAGTATGGTGGGTCTGACACACCGGTGTCAATGTGTTCTTTTTTCCATTTCCAGGAGTGTATTTAGCAGATCATCTTTTCTCTGCCTGCACTTACTCTTATTCTCCATGTAAAGGGGGCAAAATCACGCTGGGAACCTGTGTTTACGTTCATCTGAGCATGCAACATGTTTCTGTAACCACCTGTACCATATATGGATGATTGCTTGTTTGAATGAGAGTGGGTGTAATTAGAAAATCTTGAAACTAGGCACATTGAGATGCAAGTTCTTCGTTCAGCTTTGCAGTAGCAGCTTGGGATAGCAGTTGAATGTAATCTCTGGTGGCAAGACAATCCATCGCAACATTGTCGCCACACTCGGCTGTAGGTCCCTAGTCCCTAGACTAGGTCCACGGATGATAGAATACGCGGTAGGGATCACGAGGTGAATGCACAGTAGTAAACTGCCCCGCTGACGTCAGAGTGAACCCAACCAGGGGTCAGTAGCCCGCAATTGTCATAACGTATTGTGTGGTAATTGCGTTACGAGCGAAGGCAACGTTGTTCACGGCAGTGTGAATTTGTAATAGCGACTGAGGATTGAGTACAGAGGTACGCTGTAATTATCAGTGTATCGAAGGCTTTCTTATAGTAAGTGAGTAAGTGAAAAATAACGGTTTGCTGCGCGATTGCCAGTTGTACTATCCACAGCAGTTTCATGCATTTCCTAAAAATATTGAGACAAAAAGAAAATGGATAAAAGCTTGTAACCGTGTAGATTCGTTTTCAGAATGGGAACTTGCAGTACAGAAAATGGCCCAAGGATCACCTGTGTGTGTGTGTGTGTGTGTGTCTGTGTGTGTGTGTGTGTGTGTGTGTATGTAGTGAGTGAAGTGTTATGAAACAATGTGTGTATAGTGTGTGCAGTGACTGATAGTGAAATATGAGTGAATAGTGTGGCATTACATTATTTAATGAGTTATTTGTAAATAAATTATTGTATACCAGGAGTAAAATCTAATGATTGTCTCTAACTAGAAGTCTGTAAATATATGTGTATACGAATTAGCTTATTGTAAATTGATCTAAGCTTGTAAATACTTTGACATGTCCTATATCCTTGTAAAAAGAGATCTACGGATGAATAAAACTACTACTACTACTACTACTACTACTACAGATGAAAATGTTCGTGTCTGCTCAGTACATTTTACTGATACGGATCATGAAAGGGACTGGAAAAGTGAACTGTTGAATATTCCTTCGAAACGCAAGTTGAAGAATGGTGCTGATCCAACTACCATCTTCCAGTGCTGATTTAGTAACGAGCCTAATAATAAGAGACATATTCTGGCACAAAACTGAAGTTACCGTAAAAGAGTACGAGATATTTTACAGATAAATATATTACGAACTAATGAAGGAATTACTACTATACAAAATGTTAAATCACAAAACAAAAACTGCTATTAATGCAAGAATGCGTGCTTACGCGAAAAATTAGAAATTATGGAAACAGAAGCAACAGACCTGAGGCAATAGAATACAGATTTACAGGATCGTCTCTCTCGATGTAGTGATAAATCACTGAAATTACAACATGGTCAAAAAGTGATTCAGTGCTCTTTTTCTGATTGTCAACAACAAGGGGTTATGGAAGAACGATGCACTAACCGATCATCTGAAGATATTATAAAGACTGCGACTTCACGCTTTCGACCCTATAAAGCGTTATTTTTTGTCATGACTGTGCTGTAATGCCAACGGCCTTGCCGCAGTGGTAACACCAGTTCCCGTCAGATCACCCAAGTTAAGCGCTGTTGGGTTGGGCTAGCACTTGGATGGGTTACCAGGCGGTCTGCCGACCGCTGATGGCAAGCAGGGTGCACTCAGTCCTTGAGCTGCTGGATGGAGAAGTAACTGCTCCGGTGTCGCAAACTGACATGCGGCCGGGAGAGCGGTGTGCTGAACACATGCCCCTCCATATCCGCTTCCACTGACGCCTGTCGGCTGAGGATGACACGGCGGCCGATCGGTACCGTAGGGCTTTCAAGGCCTGTTGAGGTGGAGTGTTTAGTTTTGCTGTAATATGTTTCGTAATGAAACGCACTTCCATCAGAATGGAAGCTATAAACAAGGGAAAAAATGCAGAGGTTGTAAGTGAACTGAGAGTGAGCAAAGACAAAAACTGAAAAAGCTTTAAAAGTTGTCATATAACTTTCTAGAACAGAAAACGAAAACTGTAAAATCATTTTAAGTGTTGAAAATTACGTTAAAGGGGCTTTCTTCGTACTACAGGTATACGTGGTCTAACCTGTGTGGTCCTCTTTCGCGAGAAAAAAAAGCCGTGCACTCCAAGATGGTCAAAGTGGTTGTCATTTGGAGTCTTTACACTAGAATTTCGCAGAACGTAGAGGAAATAGCTTAACTAATATAAAGGTTAATAATAATAACAACAATATTATGGTCCCTGCCCAGGTTCGAGTCCTCCCTCGGGCATGGGCGTGTGTGTTTGTCCTTAGGTTAATTTAGGTTAAGTCCCATTAGATTTCACACACATATCATTTCATCGATAATAATACACAAAACGTGGAAAATCTCGATTACATTCATACCGGCAAATGAGTTCCACAGATGCATGCTATGCGCCTGTAAGTTTCAATGCAGTGCGGTGTGACTAGAGGATTCCGAGACCCACGAGAAAGACAGTCCGCGGCGCATACCTCACGGGTGAAGCCCTGCCCTCGCTCAGTTCAGCAAACAAAGTGCATTTTTAAACCTGTTAACTCGCAGCTGGACGTGTACGCGCTAACGATAACTGAATCTTCTAATGGAATCTGCTAATATGAAATCTTGCTGATTAACAGTACTACAACTAAATTTGAATCAATACTCGATGTAGACGGTATAACGGCTTGTGTGTAGCATTTAGTCTTTTCTGCTTAATTCATACAAGAAGTGGTGCCTTATGCAACTGATAATAATTTTGGCATGATTTTAATTTTATTGTGCCCCCGTAGACAAGTTATTAGTAAACCTATGGACTTATGATCATTGTAGGATTAATAACGGTAAGACTCCATAATAGCTGATTGCATTAGAAGATGCAGTTCTCATTTGTACGAAGACACCCGCTTACGAGTTTACAGGTGTAGAAACGTAGTTTGTCTACTGAGTCGAGTGAGCGAGTGCGGGCGTACCCTTCGCGACGGAAGCGCCGCACCTTGTGTTTCTCGTAGGCCTCGGAGGGTGCATAGTAACGTCACAGCTCACAGCCTGCCTACGTTTGATCCACCCGTGTAATCTAGTGTCCGTCAATGCGCCTTTCGAATCCACCCGTAGGGATGCCGTCTTCAGAAGTTCAGTTCTTGATCGGAGTGGAAAATTTTAGGCGCAAAGAACCGGGCATTGTCTCTCCTGTCTTGTGATTAGAGGAGACGCCTGCTCTTACTGTAAAATTAATCTTGATGATTAGTCAGTGCTCCACCACCAAGGTCTTTCACTCTCTGTTCGCCGAGGCGAGGCAGTTTAGATCTTAGATCGAACTTACAGGGGTGCTGAAGAGTTGAAACAGCAAACGGTCGTTGCTCCATTGTCAAGTGAGTATGACATGCTGTTTCTGTACACACGTTGTGAGCGTGTGGGTGGTATTCTGTCATTCTGCGCAACGGATAATCTGAGTTATACCCTTTACCCTGTGGCTCCTGCAAGATGCGGTTTCTACCCCCACACTACTACAGAAGTCAGACAGACGCCCCTAACGTTCTAAATAGAAATGCCTGAGAAACTTTCAGCAATAAATATCTTCTGGAGTCGTCCGAGTGAAAGGAAATGACACAAAAATTCACAAAATTTCTTACGTAACTAGTGGGATACTTGGGTACTGGAGTAGTGCTAGTTAGTGTAAGAAAAACATGAAACCAACGAAAACTATTATTTATTTTGCAAAAATTCTGAGAAATCACAATGGCACTTTTAGTTATGAACTGAACCAAGTTATTTTCGGGTTCTGTTCAGAATGTAAAGTTACCTCTTAAGGATAGGATCTGCTAACGAAATTTGTGTATAAAGTTTAAGATTGTTATTGACTTGGGAGAATGACTAAGAGCCGCTCCTACTCAACTTGAATAATTATCCGTTAGAATGTTGCTAGGTACGATCGAGGCTTTCGCATGTGAAATGCAGTGAAGTGTACTGTTGTGGAGGAAATATGGGGCTCGTAAGAGCTGTAGCGCACAATACCGTAAGCTGCGGTGACTGCTGTCAACTTGAATAATTATCCGTTAGAATGTTGCTAGGTACGGTCGAGGCTTTCGCATGTGAAATGCAGTGAAGTGTACTGTTGTGGAGGAAATATGGGGCTCGCAAGAGCTGTAGCGCACAATACCGTAAGCTGCGGTGACTGCTGTCTGCGCCGCTCGCTGCTGACAAACAAGACAACTCTCATTATATCTGGATTGACCTTCGCCAATCAAACTCTCCCAACTCCTTGATGAAGTCAAGGACTCCTATTCGCCCCTAGACTAACTATTGGCGTGGTACACCGGTCAGATAACCAGTCCACCGCGATGCCACCCAAAAATTCGCTCACAGACGTTTAACTATAACTCTGTCCGTTCACACCGCACAATAAGTGTGGCAGCCAACACAGTGAACAACGCTTAATCGCAAGGACTCAATATAGAGTAGCACTTCGGTTCTCTCTCGACAGAGGTGCTCTCCCAGTGAGTACACGTACGAGCGAGCACGCTCTCGTTAGGTGTTCTTGCTCCAAGAGCGACAATGGAACGGCCCCTCTCCACGCCAGACGTGAAGGGGTATATCTTTCAGTCTCTTCCATTACTCCTTCAGCTCAAGGCATCAGGAATATCGTCTGCCAATCAGCATTGCTCTTCTAAAACGGGAGAATGACGATTCGTTTAAGGCGACCGATCCGGAAATCTGTAGCTTTGGCGTTTGGCGGTTGCTGTCTCCCTGTGAAAATCTCTGAAACTGCGTGCTATTTTCGTAATTAATGCGTAGGCTGGGCGCTCCCACAGAATGTAGCGGAATTTGCTTTTAAGTCGAACACGGGGTCGTTCTTCCTTTCCCTCGGGCAAACGCTGTCTGCTCTGTGGGCAGTCACCGGTCGATATAGGCTGAGTCGTCCTCTGAAGGGACCGGTCCCCACTCATGCGGTTTGCGTCTCCCAAACTAAAAGCCCCTATGACCGTCGTGTCTTGAATGTGTGTGTGTATGCCAGCCTCGAGTATTTCAATCTCGGTGCGCATTTGCGATTTATTAGTTATTTGCATATCGTTAACATGAATTCATACAACATTGACTTTATCTTATCGTGTTTGGGTTCGAATGAAGCGTCTTGATGTGCGGAATATGATTGTGAGGGCGGAATATGTAAGCAATGAAGATTAGGAGACCATGATGTCTTACAATGTGAACAGTGATTTTTTGATGAGAGTTCGACTTTGAGTCAGGATTCTGAATAACGAGCAAAATCCATCGTTGGGAGCAGTGTGGGATTCACGTGTGTGGTGGTTTCAGTAGACTATCATTTTACGTAAATTCAGACGCTAACCGATTTCGGTCCTTAACCGGTCACGATTCACTCCCTGTGTCGTTTGTCCATTTGGCTTCCATGATTGTTTTCGCTGTGAATTGAGACCCTTCGTTGAAAGTGGAAAGTGGTAATCTTAGATTTCAATTACTCGGTGAGTTTGAATCTTTGTGGGTGAGCAGTTGTTTATCCAGGTTGCGTTTCCTTAATGCAACTAACTCTTGCTGGTAAATGATCATTACCATGTTAATATCGTTTGCTCATATGGAACCATAGGATTAGTATTTTTATGTGTGTTACGTGAAAACGCAGTTTCAAGAGTACGCTCCCTCTGTTAAACAAATGTTCATTATGCAGTACTTGGTTCGTCAATCTTCGCCATACTGTGCATACCTGGACATCTTTCTCCCTCTTGTGATCTCTAGTCACGTGTAAGTTCTGTGAAAAAATTACTTGAAATGTTTAGTAAAGTGTGAACCGTGATCAGCTCTTCTGAAGTTCACTAGTTAAATTTATAATGTGCTGTTTTCTACTCAGAATAGAAACTTGGGTTAATAATCCTTCAATATTCCCAGAACTTAAGACGATTTGTCACTCAGGACCAGGTAGACAATGGGGAGCATGGTATTTGTGCAACAGATAGCTCTCAGCTACCCGAAGTCCTTGGTATAAGGCGAAAGGCAGTCCAAACACAAAACGGGAGGAACTACTTTTAAAGTGATCAGTTGAAAGAATCCGTCCAGGGGCCAAGACCAGAGTACAGCGTGCTGGTTCAATTGAATGTGGCTTGCAGTAGTTATGTGAAGATGAAGAGGCACACAAGACAGACGAGCGTAGGGAGAAAGTGGAGTATTTGATTAAAGCTGGAAGAATATGTAGATCTCTACGCAGATACAAATATAATGGTCAGGTAAGTGGAGGCACTTAAAGGGCTATTAGGGTAGGAGGTGGAGAGTGTGCAAATATAAGATTGGGAGGATATATTGGTACAAACACTGTAGAGCACTTGGGTTAACAGTCATGGGTTAAACCATAGACAAGTTAGTGTTTCGGCATATTGGCACTGTAGAGGATGTGTAAGAGTGGAGAAAGGTCATTGTACACATTCCGAGGTGGATGTACTCAGTTGGAACGATAATAAAGAGTTGACTAGAGAGGGTTCTACATTTAAAAATAAGAGTTCATTTTTAGTTTGTTGACGACATCCTGACCTTATTTTCAGAGGGAATGTGGGGAGCAGAGGTATAGTTTGTTCACGAAATCCTGATTATATTGCCAGGGGGTGTGGGGAGCATAACAAGCAAACAGCCCAGCAATACTCAGCATATCGCGTGCTGAGGTGCTGGGAGGCAGGGGGGTGGGGGTGGGGGGGGGGGGGAGAAGAGGTGGATGTATTCAGCACAGGGCTGGCACTAGATATGTGCTTACTGGTCTGATATGACACATCCACTTTGTATTAGCTACGGAGTCCATAGGCATTGTATTGTTATTGTACAGTGCCGTATATTTAGATCGTTAACGTTGGCAGCAGCTGGAAAGAAAATAGTAGTGGGATGAAGCTGACCCTTTTTCTGCTGATATTGAACTAAGGAGCTCTGGTTTAGAACGTCGTGAACAAGTAGTAGCAAACTCCGTCTATCGAAGGCCAAAACATTGACAGAGGCATGGAGTGTAGTTATGCATGCTTCCCTCTGGAGTTAGAAAATTTAAAAGATACGAGAAGTGGTTTTGTTGACTATATTTTTACTGGTTGAAAAACTAATGCTGAATTTATATAATTCTGTTATCAAAAATTAAAAGTACCTTCCTCTCTATTAACGATTCTTGGAACAAAAACTTTCTTCCTGCTATTTATCGAAAACTTAAATTTTGGAAACCTCGGCTGTGTACAAATACAAGTTGAGTCTATTGAAGAAGAAAACAGTAACCAGCCCTTGTTAATAATGCTGTTTACACTAAACAACCAGCAAATAATGTAAACAGAAAAAAGCAACATAAACGTGAACAGCCGTCTGCAGATGAATTCACCGATTCGAAACCGATTACAGCACTATTTGTGTAAATTAATAGCATTGTTAACGTGGCTTGTTGCTGTTTCCTTCTCGGCAAGAATCAACTTGTAAAAACTTTCGTACTGACATTTAGAACCAGTCAGTCTCATGGTATGGGGCATAGAACGTTCCTAATAAAGTATTTATTCTCTGATGTATCTCATTTTTTGTGGTGATGTAGTGAGTGGCATCATTCTGTGATATCAGAATAATCTCTCAATGTTTTGGATACAAATTAGTTTCGTACAAACAGAGACACATTGTTTTTCATTCTTCTGAGAAATGTCAGATATAACATTTAGAAGATTTTCCATTTCCCCTCTCTAGAAATTCTTAGTGTTTGGTCACGGCACGACAATCGCTTCGTAATGGTTGCTTTATTATTAGAGCGTCAATGTTGGCAGCGGCCAGGCACAAAATAATTGTGGCCCTAAGTCGATCGACTTCTTCCGGTTTCAGCCGATCCCGAACTAGGGAGCCGTCGTTCAGGACATCGTGAACAGAATTCACAGTGTCCATAAAAGGATGTCCCAAATTTCTATTGAATCAATACTATAAGTGCTGTAGTGTGTCGGTCCAAGGTCATAATTAAAGAGTAACTCGAACGGTCTTAGGGAAGCACACGCGCAAGTACTGTTTTGTTGTCAGGAATTCATACAACAAATAAGCAAAATGGCGACCCCTCATCATTAAACGTATTGTGTTGCGTAGTTTCTAAGAGTGAATCTGTAATTTTAGTTGAAAGTGCGTTTAGTTCCAAGTTTAATTGTGACTCCTCGTGGGACAAAAACATCCTCCGACGGCACTCTAGTCCATTCGAAACAAATAAATGTGTGTGCAAAGGGGAAAGCACGAGATGAGTAAAAGTATGTGAAGAGGATGTTGCACGTGTAGGAGCATCTTGCCGTCATAGTCCTAAGAAGTCTGTTTGGAAAGCGAGTCTTGAACTACAATTGGCAATGATGTGAGTGTGGGAAGGTAAGAAAATGTTTACACTTGCATCCATGTTAGTTACAGATGCTACACATTTCAAAGCCGGATGACTGTCGTGTACGTTATAACTTTACAAGATAAGTGTTGCAACAGGAATACGACTTTCTTGATCCTGTGGCATGAAATGAACGTACGGCATTATTGCGCAGGAGACCCCATTGGGTGTTGTTCACCTGCTAGGTGTAGGTTTTTCTATATGGTTTTTCTATATGACGCTACTTTAGCTACTCGTACGTCGATGATGATGAGTGTGGTTACGTACAAAGGTGGCGGCGCCTCATCAAAGTCGGCAATGCACGTCGACACCACAGACATTAGCGATATGTCGCTTCAATCTGCAACGACGAACGGGAGAGATTGAAGAAGACATGCTTCCTCTCACAGCACACAGCACTCTCGCATGGAGGTCAATATAGAGGCGAGCATTGAAGTGCTCTGCCCCAGTTCGTGACCTCAGCTGAACGAGTCAACATCATCGAGTAGGACTAAAGAGTTACTCATGTCTCAAATGGAAATGTACTTTTGTAACTGTTGAACATTTTACTTCAAGAGATCATTAGTACATCAAGTTATGATTTAATAATCAACGACAGCTGTAAATTATCAAGCAATCCTGTGGCAAGGGATTGTATATACACTCCTGGAAATGGAAAAAAGAACACATTGACACCGGTGTGTCAGACCCAGACGTACCGCCGAATTGCTCAACACGTGGGGCGTGAGGTCTCCACAGTACATCGATGTTGTCGCCAGTGGTCGGCGGAAGGTGCACGTGCCCGTCGACCTGGGACCGGACCGCAGCGACGCACCGATGCACGCCAAGACCGTAGGATCCTACGCAGTGCCGTAGGGGACCGCACCGCCACTTCCCAGCAAATTAGGGACACTGTTGCTCCTGGGGTATCGGCGAGGACCATTCGCAACCGTCTCCATGAAGCTGGGCTACGGTCCCGCACACCGTTAGGCCGTCTTCCGCTCACGCCCCAACATCGTGCAGCCCGCCTCCAGTGGTGTCGCGACAGGCGTGAATGGAGGGACGAATGGAGACGTGTCGTCTTCAGCGATGAGAGTCGCTTCTGTCTTGGTGCCAATGATGGTCGTATGTGTGTTTGGCGCCGTGCAGGTGAGCGCCACAATCAGGACTGCATACGACCAAGGCACACAGGGCCAACACCCGGCATCATGGTGTGGGGAGCGATCTCCTACACTGGCCGTACACCTCTGGTGATCGTCGAGGGGACACGATCCAAACCGTCATCGAACCCATCGTTCTACCATTCCTAGACCGGCAAGGGAACTTGCTGTTCCAACAGGACAATGCACGTCCGCATGTATCCCGTGCCACCCAACGTGCTCTAGAAGGTGTAAGTCAACTACCCTGGCCAGCAAGATCTCCGGATCTGTCCCCCATTGAGCATGTTTGGGACTGGATGAAGAGTCGTCTCACGCGGTCTGCACGTCCAGCACGAACGCTGGTCCAACTGAGGCGCCAGGTGGAAATGGCATGGCAAGCCGTTTCACAGGACTTCATCCAGCATCTTTACGATCGTCTCCATGGGAGAATAGCAGCCTGCATTTCTGCGAAAGGTGGATATACATTGTACTAGTGCCGACATTGTGCATGCTCTGTTGCCTGTGTCTATGTGCCTGTGGTTCTGTCAGTGTGATCATGTGATGTATCTGACCCCAGGAATGTGTCAATAAAGTTTCCCCTTCCTGGGACAATGAATTCACGGTGTTCTTATTTCAATTTCCAGGAGTGTATTTCATATGTTGTACAATAGTTCAAATGAGCCATCTACCAGAGTAACCGAAGAACCCATAGTTATAGCCGGACGATTTTAGTTTCATCTGGTCATAACAATGAGGACAAGACAACACCCAGTTCCAGATCAGATAAAATCTCTGACCTGGTCGAAGATCAGTCAACTTTTCATCTAAATGGCGATGTGTTCCCATCTGGGGGCCGGAACATCCTCATCAACTTGGGCAATATCAAAGAGATACCCCAAAATTATAAATTTTCTGCGCTGTGTCCCTACATCAAGCGTACGTACCATTTCTTGTTTTTTCGCTGGAGCTCCCATAACAGGAATGGCTTCTCAGGATAGGTTTCAGTAATCGTTCTTTTCATATTTAGAAGGTAAATCTAAAAACAAAATGAAGGCCCTCCACATTTGTATCTGTCTGCACGGGAGTGGTCGAACGTTGAAGTCCCTGACCATTGGACTGGTCACGATGAACAATACGACAGAGTTATTTTCAGCTGCCCTCCACGTTCAGTTGACCTTACTCCACGCGAGTTTTTCGTTTGAGTAACAAAAGTAACAAAAGTGAAAAGGCTGTTGCTTCCATTGCTCTGGACTTGTAAACCAAAGTGTAGGAAGATTTGGATTTTATATTGGGTGTGTGACGTAAACTTAAATGTAAACATATTGAACATTTGTTAAGAGAACTGCTAGGTTACTTTACCTTCAATTTGATGTGTAATCTGTTGCAAATAGTCTAAACACAACTGCTATAATACACTGTAAGAAAGAAAGATGCACCACGAAGGAATTATGCAAATGGGTCACTAACTGGTACAGGTATCGACGGAAATGCAGAATTGTAAATTTTGGTGACCGATGGATGTATATAAGACGCTGTAGCACAATATTACCGCATTGCTGGCATGTATGTTAAACGGGGGATATGTCGATACCAGGGCATAAACTCTTTGCGAATTTCTTTCCATGTATTCAGTTGGACAGTAACTATGCCTCGCAGACAGGCTCATGAACAATATAAACAGATGTCAACGCTTGAGTGTAATTGGCTTCAAAGAAGGCGATTGGAATAATTCGCGTATTGTTTGACATTTAAGTAGGAACGATGCCACTACTGGATGATGTTGATAGGAACGGGTGAATCATGGCCGAACACAGCGTCAAGAAGCAAGCGGTCTATCTAGAGAGACGACAGTGTGTGAGGACCAAACAATCGTCAGAGAGTCAGTCAGATCCCTGGATTTATCATTATCATCGACCTGACGTGCAATTGGTGCTTCTGTGACCTCAAGGACCATTATACGCGGTTCACAGAAAGAGGACAGTGGTGGGATACCAACCTGACTGTTGCCTACCACACGACTCCACAACGACCCAACAACCAGTATTGACCGGCTGTGGTGGCCGAGAGGTTCTAGGCGCTTCACTCTGGGACCGCGCGACTGCTACGGTCGCAGGTTCGAATCCTGCCTCGGGCATGGATGTGTGTGATGACCTTAGGTTAGTTAGGTTTCAGTAGTTCTAAGTTCTAGGGGACTGATGACCTCAGATATTAAATCCCATAGTGCTCAGAGCCATTTGATTTGAACAACCAGGATTGATGGTCTGGGGTGCCATTTCAATTCATACCAGGACCTTTAAAGCGGAGCGGTAATTCGACGATATTTTACGCCACGTTTTGTTGCCATTCATGGCAAGCCACCGTGTACTTACATTTCACCAAGATAACGCTCGCCTACATACGGCGAGAGTTTCTACGGTTTGTCTTCGTGCTTGCCGAACTGTTCAGCAAGGTTGCCGGATATCTCACCAACTGAGAACGTTCGGAACATTATGGGCAGGGCCCTCCTACCATTCCGTGATTTTGTCGATCTAACCCTCCAATTGGACAGAATTTGGAACAATATCCCTCAGGAGAACATCGAACAATTTTATCAGTCAGTGTCAAGCCGAATGACTTCTTGCATAAGGGCCAGAAGTAGACCAACTTGTTACTGACTTGCTCAGTTTGTGAAGCTCTTTCTCTTGAATAAATCATCCAATCTTTCTGAAACTGTAATCATCTGATTATGCATGTATATCACATCTACCGATCTCTGTCTCATTCGGATGAGTCCTTCGTGGCGTGTGTTAGAGTGAAATGAACGGAAATTGAACATTTGTGAAGGTCGGTGAAACTTTGCACTTGACGAAAGCGCTTCAGCACGGCAGCATAACAGTTTCGCAGGTGAAGAGTGAGGAGCGCGAACCGCCAGGCGTGCGACACGAACCAATGCCAGCGCAGTAATCGCTTCCGGTCGTGACGTCAAAGCTCCCGATTTGACGGCTTTGTTTTGTATGTACATAAACAACGTGCATTGTGGTTGGCTTCTACCGTGTGCTTGCTTTGTTCTGTGCTTTAAAGATTCTGATGCGTGAAAAGTGCCACAGAAAGAGTTCGTTCGCGCCGTGACAATCCATTGCGTTGAGGTGTGCCGCTAAACAGCCAGGCACTGTAGCTATTACGAACTCGTGGCTTTTACGAGCGGGAGAATGAATGCGTAAATATTCATGGGCAGCCATCAGTTCCTGCTGATGAAGAAGTGGAACGCACATCAAAAGTCTTGGACTTAGTGCAAGAACAGTAGTAAGTAAGGGAGTGTTACTGCAAAAGTTGTGAGATGTAGACGTGAGACGTAACGATTCCGAGGCGTCTGGATCAGATAATGTATTTTTAGCGACTCCTGGAAAGAAGAAAAAGGAGCCTCATCCCGTCACCGACTTGGTTTCTTTCCAGAGTGATGCTACTCGCAGGTATATTTATTCTTACTGCAGCAGGAAAGAGTATCCTACCGTAGCAAAGTTACCTAGTACCGTTAAAAGAAAGTAGACTTCACAAAGATGGGAAAACTTCACTGAAAATTGTGCTGAGAAGTATGGGTTTCCGTTACAAAGCGCTAGACGGACGGGAAGTCCTGTCATAAAAGGCGTATATTGTAACGGCTCTTAGTACAGGGTGTCCGAAAAGACTTTCCCTTATTACATAAATTGATAACTCAGCCTAGAAGTAAGATACAAATATGAAACTTGTGTCGAATTGTTTTCAACTATCAAAATTTTTTTTCTATTTTAGATTCGCAGTACATAAGCAGTGGATGAGGTGCAGTGCCCAAGAAGTCACGTTAACCAATAAGGAGAAGGCACAGTGTGTCCTGTGATACCATGAGACACGATCACCAACCACAGTGCAGATACACTTCCAGACAACATTTGGAAGGAATCCACCTGATGTCAAGAGCATTAAATCCTGGTACAAGAAGTTCAAGAACACATGATCGGTTGCTGACCTTGCGAGGCCTGGTCGACCAAGAACCTCAGCAGACCTGTAAGGCAGTCTTTTCTGCGAAGTTCGAAGAAATAGATGCGCAGGGCCTCACGTGAATTACACATGCCAAAAAGCTCTCTCCATGACTTTTTACACAAACGTTTATTGTTTCGTGCATACAAAGTGCAAATCTTTCAGGCCTTGTTGCCAAATGACAGTACACGTCGATATGACTTTGCGGTCGAAATGCTATCACGTATTGAGGACGATGATGGTTATCTCAGACGAACCGCCTTTTCCGACGAAGCGACCTTTTTTGTCAGCGGAGTAGTGAATCGCCATAATGTGCGTATTTAGGGTTCAGTTCACAACCGCCTGGCGAGGTCATGGAGTGCACCAGAGGCAGTCCAACGTGCTACCAAGGGTGCTCATGTGGAAGTTTACTACTGTGTGAGAAAAACTTTGTGATAGTTTGTAAATAATTAGACACCAGTTTCATATTTGTATCTTACTTCTAGCCAGAGTTATCAATTTATGTAATCAGGGAAAGACTTTTCGGACACCCTGTATATTCTTGCACAAAATTGAGGGCATGAACATTCATTCCATAATATAGCTCGACGAAACGTGGGTTAACGCCGAGGAAGCTGCCAGTAAATGCTGGATGGATGACACTCCAAGCAGTGGTGGTCATTAGCTGGCGGGAAGAGGAGTAATATTAACTACGGTCCAAGCAGGTTCCTCCACTGGTTTTGTTCCTGATGCGCTTCTAGTTTTTCGGTCGAAAAGGACACGTGGTTACCATGAAGACATGGGCCACACACGATTTTTAAGTGTTTCAGGAACCTTTTAAAGTAGCTTTTCGTCCCTACGAGAATTGTAATAGACAGTGCCCCATACCGTTCAATGATATTGGACGAAGCTCCAACAACAAACGACCGCAAAGAAGTTATGGTGCAATGGTTACAGGCACGAAATATTGCTGCGGATATTAGCATGACGAAGCGTTTATTATATTCGCTTGTTAAAGAACATAAGTATATGAGCCTACATATGTAGTAGACGAAATCGCCATGGGGCAACATCATCCTGTAATAAGGCTGCCACCATATCAGAGCCATTTCAACCCGATCGAGTGATCGAAGACGTACATAAGAAACAATAATAAATCCTTTACATAATGGAGGCGTAAAGGTTGTTGACTGAAGCTCTTGCAACTTTGGACGCAGCCTCGTGGGTGAAAAAGGTCGAGCACGTTGGAAAACCTATTAGCACGGTACACAGAATGGAAGGTATCAGCAGTGAATGTGAACAGCTGATGACTCGTCTTGGTGATGACGACGATGAAGATGGTTTCGGCGCTGACTCCGATAACAGCGACGATGGAATTGTGCCATTTTCGTCGTAAATTGGTGAGTGAAAAACTACAAATGTCGGTTATTTATTACATCACTGTAATAATAAAACCTAGAGCGAGAACTTACTACTTCGTTTATTATTTATTTTGTAAACTGTGTACCATAGTTTTTTCAAGATATCGATCATCATCAAATGCTTATGTCCTGTATTTTTTGCTCCGCTGGCGAAAGTGTATGCTTTGTTATACTTATATCTACAGTATGATGCGTTTATTCATTTGCTGTCAATGTGGTAGCAACTCAGAAACGGATTGTTATTGCACGGTAGCTTACATTTATGAGGTGGAATGGAAATTCGTATCGGCTGCTACGTGTGTAGAGGCTGCTGTTGTAACATCGTTATTGCAGTATGGCCAACCTAACTTGACATAACGCGTGTCAAGTGCAATGTTTCACCGGCGCAGGTATAGGTTGGTTTACCCTCAGTTTGATGTATGATTTGTTGTAAGTAGTCAGAATTAAACTGTTATATACCACTGAAAGTGAGACATTCTTTTATGGACACTCTATATAGCAGCCGCGATTCTTAATCAGACCGAGAGTTTTTCCTCCTCCCTAACTTGCAACGACTACGGATTGCAGTATAGAGCCAGAATCTAGAGTGGTTAACTACTGGCACCGGTAAACGTGTATAGTCAGTGCAGTATGCGATACGTGTTCGGGCGACAACCGTTTCGCCTCGTGTCCCTGTTACGTACTGGTGAGGGAATGACGGGCAGCGGGGTGATGTACGACACGAGATAAAGGCTTGGTGATGGATTGCAGCGCCTTAAGTGGACGGGAGCGGCGCGGCCGCGGCGCCCGTCGAGTCTCGCCGAGAACAAAGCTCGGCCCGGACATAATGACGGCGGGCTACGCGAACGTCTCGCCTCCCGGTAGGCAGCGGAGGCCCGTACCGTGCGCAGAGGCGGAGCGCGGCGCTGAATGCCTGATGGCCCGGTACCGCTCGCGGACAATTTGCTGATGCTATCTCGCTGCCTCGCCGCCGCGACAGACTAACGTGTGGCCGTCTGGAGGCTAAGCGAGGCGCCGTCGGGGACTGCAGGACGCGCGTTAGCGGGAAACCCAGGGAAGAATACCGCGTGTTACACATGCACGAAAGCATTATCACCATATTATACACTACTGGCTATTAAAATTGCTACACCAAGAAGAAATACAGATGATAAACGGGTATTCATTGGACAAATATATTATACTAGAACTGACATGTGTTTACATTTTCATGCAATCTGGATGCATAGATCCTGAGAAATCAGTACCCAGAACAACCACCTCTGGCCGTAATAACGGCCTTGATACGCCTGGGCATTGAGTCAAACAGAGCTTGGATTGCGTGTACAGGTACAGCTGCCCATGCAGCTTCAACACGATACCACACTATATCAAGAGTAGTGACTGGCGAATTGTGACGAGCCTGTTGCTCGGGCACCATTGACCAGACGTTTTCAATTGGTGAGAGATGTGGAAAATGTGCTGGCCAGGGCAGCAGTCGAATATTTTCTGTATCCAGAAAGGCCCGTGCAGGACCTGCAACATGCGATTATGCATTATCCTGCTGAAATTTAGGTTTCGCAGGGATCGAGTGAAGGGTAGAGTCACAGGTCGTAACACATACGAAATGTAACGTCCACTGTTTAAAGTGCCGTCAATGCGAACAAGAGGTGACCGAGACGTGTAACCAATGAAACCCCATACCATCACGCCGGGTGATACGCCAGTATGGCGATGACAATACACGTTTGCAATGTGCGTTCACCGCGATGTCGCCAAACACGGATGCGACCATCATGATGCTGTAAACAGAACATGGATTCATCCAAAAAATGACGTTTTGCCATTCGTGCATCCAGGTTCGTCGTTGACTACACCATGGCAGGCGCTCCTGTCTGTGATGCAGCGTCAAGGGTAACCCCAGCCATGGTCTCCGAGCTGATAGTCCATGCTGCTGCAAACGTCGTCGAACTATTCGTGCAGATGGTTGTTGTCTTGATAACGTCCTCATCTACTGACTCAGGGATCTAGACGTGGGTGCATGATCCGTTACAGCCATGCGGATAAGATGCCTGACATCTCGACTGCTAGTGACACGAGGCTGTTGGGATCCAGCACGGCGTTCCGTATTACCCTCCTGAACCCACCGTATCCATATTCTGCTAACAGTCATTGGATCTCGACCAACGCGATCAGCAATGTCGCGATACGATAAACCGCAATCGCGATAGGCTACAATCCGACGTTTATCAAAGTCGGAAACGTGATCGTACGCATTTCTCCTCCTTACACGAGGCATCACAACAACGTTCCACCGGGCAACGCAGGTCAACTGCTGTTTGTGTATGAGGAATCGGTTGGAAACTTTCCTCATGTCAGCACGTTGTGGGTGTCGCCATCGGCGCCAACCTTGTTTGAATGCTCTGAAAAGCTAATCATTTGCATATCACAGTATCTTCTTCTTGTCGGTTAAATTTCGCATCTGTAGCACGTCATCTTCGTGGTGTAGCAATTTTAATGACCAGTAGTGTACAAGAATGGTGACGTAACCGGGGTATGCTAACCGGAGCGTGTGGCCTGCGTGCCGTTTCCTGGGGTGCAGTTCTCTGACAGATGAAAAAAATTGAGGAAGGGTAATGGAAACAGCGAAGAGGGACAACGAGGAAAGACGGAACAAAACGAGAAGATTGAGGGGCGTTCAAAAGGTAACGTAACACATTTTTTTCTCGGCCAAGTTCGCTTGAAGAAATGAGGAATTTGTTGTGAGACATTGTGGAATATTCCTGCTTCAGTCCCTGTAGTTTCATGAGGTTCCGATAGGTGGCGGCGCTATACGTAGTCTTCAAAATAGCTTCTCATGGAGGTCAGTTCCAAGCAGAGAGCTATTATTAAATTTCTTTTGGTGGAAAACCAGAGTATCACAGATATTCATAGACGATTACACAATGTCTGCAGAGATCTGGGAGTGAACAAAAGCACGGTGAATTGTTAGACGAGACGTCTGTCACCATCACAAGGTCGAGCAAACTTGTCCGATCTCCCGCGGTCCGGCCGGCCTCACACAGCAGTGACTTCGGCAATGATGGAACCTGCGGACAGTCTCTTTTGAGGTGATCGACGGATCACAATCAAATACCTCGCTGCGCAAACAGACTTCTTTGTTGGTAGTATACACACCCTCGTTTACCTGTTTGGTTACTCGAAGGAGTGTGCCATCTGGGTCCTTCGCCCCTAAGAGAAGACCATAAAGAATAGTGCTTGCGCGTTACGAGGCTGATCGTGACAATTTTTTGTTGAACAACGCTAAAGACGACGAAATATTGGTTCATCATTACGAACCGGCAACAAAACGGCAACCCATGAACTGATGCCAAACCTCCTCTCCTCCGAAGAAAAAGTTCGAAACCACATCCTCACCCAGTAAAATTGTGGAAATGGTCTTCTGGGGCTCTGAAGGGGCTATTCTCTTTGCTGTCCTATTCCATGGTGCAACGATCAACTCTGAAGTACATTGTGCTACTCTCAGGAAATTGGCGAAACAACTTCAGCCTGTTCGTCGCCAAAAAAATGCAAATCAACTTCTCCATGACGACGCAAAGCCTCATACAAGTCTGCGCAGCCGATATGAGCTAACAAAACTTCATTTGACTGTTCTACCTCATCCATCCTAAAAATTAAACTCCTCCCGAACAGTCCATGAAGGCCCTACGGTACCGACCGACCGCCGTGTCATCCTCAGCCCACAGGCGTCACTGGATGCAGATATGGAGGGGCATTTGGTCAGCACACCGCTCTCCCGGCCGTATGTCAGTTTACGAGACCGGAGCCGCTACTTCTCAACCAAGGAGCTCCTCAGTTTGCCTCACAAGCTGTGAGTGCACCCCGTTTGCCAACAGCGCTAGGCAGATAGGATGGTCACCCATACAAGTGCTGGCGCAGCCCGACAGCGCCTAACTTCTGTGATATGACGGGAACCGGTGTTAACACTGCGGCAAGGCCGTTGGCCCTCATCCACCCTGCATCCCGGATTTCGCACCTTCCGACTACCACCTGTTTGACCCAATGATGGATGGACTCCGTGGGAAGCAATATATGGATGATGGAGAGGCTATTGAGGCTTCAAGGCGTCTGCTCCGACGCAGATTAGTAAAATGGTATCATGTGGGTGTACAGGTCCCTCCAGCAAGGTGGCCTAAGACTGTCTCAGGGAACGGACTATATGTTGAAAAATCGGGTTTTGTAGCCAAAAGAGTGTGGGGTAATGTGGTGTACTGGAATATTGAATAAAACCAATCTGCTTTCAGAAAAAAATGTGTTGCTTTACTTATTGAACTCCACTTCGTAGTAGCACTAGTAGAAGTAGATGAAGAAGAGGGAAACGTAGGGGGTAGATTGAGGGCACTAAAATGAAAAGGAGGCGAAGATGTCTGAAAGTGAATTATCAGGAGATACCGACTGGACTGCATTGACCAACGGTTTCCGCGAAGGAGAAGCTTGTTTTCTGTTTTCGGCTACTAGATGGAGCCGCTCCCCTTGTGACAGGAAAACTAACGCAACCTAAATATCAAAAGCATGCTTTTCGTTTGTTGTTTAGAGTGTTAAGACTTTGCATTTCTCGACGATGGAGAGGAGGAAAAGGAATCTATTGTTGTAAGCAAAGCAACTTCTTCTACAGCTACATCATACTCCACAAGCCACCTATTGGTGTGTGGTGGAGGGTGCTTTCGGTACAACTATCTGATCCCTCCAACCCTGTTCCACTCACGAATAGTGCTTGGGAAGAATGATTGTAAGCCTCTGTATTGGCTCTAATTTCTCAAATTTTCTCCTCGTGGTCAGTACGCGAGATGTGTATGGGGCGACGTAATATGTTATCTGACTCCTCCTGATAAGTGCTGTCCCGACATTTCAGTAGTAAATCTCTCCGTGGTGCTCAACGTCTCTCTTGTAACATCTGCCAGTGGAGTTTGTGTAGCATCTCCGGGGTTTGTGTAGCGTCTCCGTAACGCTCTCTCGCCAGCTAATCGATCAGGTGACGAAACGCGCTACTCTTCGTTGGAACTTGTCTATCTTCTCTATCAGCCCTACCTGATAGGGATCCCATATAGATGAACAATACTCAAGAATCGGGCGAACAAGCGGCTTGTAAGCTACTTCTTTCGTGGATGAGTTATATTTCCTGAAGATTCTTCCGATGAATCTGAGTCTGGTATCTGCTTTTCCCACTATCTATTTTAAATGGCCACTCCACTTAAGGTCGCTCTGGATAGTTACGCCTAGATATTTTACGGCAGACACTGTCTCCAGCTGTTTGTCATCAATAGTGTAGCTGTACAGTAGTAGATTTCTTTTCCTGTGTATGCGCAATATGTTACATTTGTTTACATTCAGGATCAACTGCCAGAGTCTGCACCATTCGACAATTCTCTGCAGGTCGTTCTGCAAATTCTTACTATCTTCTGGCGTTGCTACTTTGGTATAAACAACTGCATCATCTGCGAATATCCTTAAGAGCATTGGACGCTTTCTACTAGATAAGTTATATATATATTGTGAACAGCAACTGTCCTATCACACTTCCCTGTTCTACTCCGGATATTACATTTTCATCTGTCGATTTAGTTCCGTTAAGAATGAC
This sequence comes from Schistocerca gregaria, assembly GCF_023897955.1. Classification (NCBI taxonomy): domain Eukaryota; kingdom Metazoa; phylum Arthropoda; class Insecta; order Orthoptera; family Acrididae; genus Schistocerca; species Schistocerca gregaria. Next base: position 308,805,318 of record NC_064927.1, read on the forward strand.
GTGTTGAGAACTATCTGCAAGAAAGTCTTGAATCAAATCGCAGATCTGCTCTGAAACTCCGTAAGCTCGTATTTTTTTTCATTAAACGGCAATGCGGGACGGTGTCAAATGCCTTACTGAAATCAAGGAACACGGCATCAGTCTGCCGTTGTCCACTGTGCTGTGGATCTCGTGAAGGAACAGAGCGAGCCGAGTTTCGAAGGATCTCCGTTTGCGGAAAACATGTTGATTTTTACGGAGGAGCTGTTCATTTTCCAAGAACGTCATAATTCTTGCTTATAAAACATATTCCATAATTCTACAACAGATTTACGTCAACGATATAGGTCTATAATTGCGTGAATCCTTCTTACGGCCTTTCCTTAAAACGGGAATGACTTGAGCTTTTTTCCAGTCGTTAGGTACCTTCCGTTGCTCAAGCGATCTACGATAAATTACTGCTAGAAGGGGAACAAGTTGCTTCGCATAATATTTATAGAATCTTATAGGTATCTCATCTGGTCCTGAATCCTTTCCACTACCAAGCAGTTGTACCTGATTTTCAATTCCGTGATCGGTTATCTCAATATCTGCCATTTCGACGTTCGCACTACGATTGAGAGGAGGGACAGTGTTACGACCTTCAAACAACTTCCGAAGACCGAATTAAGTATTTCGGCCTTCTCTCTGTTACCTTCCATTTCGGTGCCAGTGTGGTCGCTGGGAGAATGAATAGATGATTTTGACCCACTTACTGATTTTACATACGACAAATCTCTTGGGGTTTTTACTCAGATCAGTTGACAACGTCTTACTTTCGAAACCATTGCACGTTTCTCTCATTGTTCTCCTTAGTTCATTTTCGCTTCGTTCAGCATTTGGTTGTCAGCTATGTTTTTACTTCTCCTGAATCTGAGATGAGGTGCTCTTTGTTTACGAAGCGCTTTTCTAACACGGCTACTGAACCATGGTGGATCTTTCCCACCCCTTAAAGCCTTACTCGGAACATACTTGTTTAGGGCATATTGAACGATGCCTTCGAATTTTTTCCATTTGTTCTTCACATCTTCGTCCTCACCACCGAAAATTTGGTGCTGACTGCCGAGATGTTCTGAAATTTGTATTCTGTTACCCTTGCTGTGCAAATATATCGTCCTAACTTTCTTAATACTCCTTGTAGGACCCGTCGTCATAGATGCTGTTACAGCCTTATGATCACTGATTCCTTTCTCAACGTTAAATGATTCGATAAGTTCAGGTCTGTTTGTTGCCAGGAGGTCTAAGACGTTACCCTCACGAGTTGGTTCTCTAACTGTCTGCTCAGTGTAATTTTCGGACGAGACATCCAGAAAAACGCCACACGATTCCCTGTCTCTGGCACCAGTTTAGATGACATAACACTCCCAATCCATACATGGTAAGTTGAAGGCAACCCCTATTACAACGGTATGATCAGGAAAATTACTCATGATATTCTGCAAGCTCTGTCTGAAGCGCTCTACAACTACAGATCCTGACACAGGTGCTCTATAAAAGCATCCGATCACCATTTCCGACCGTGAATATGTGTCCTTCGGAATGTGTGTGGTTCCACGTAATGAATTGTACTGAATGAAAAAGAATTATTGAAAGATGTGCCCTGAGTGGCTCATCTTGTTTTGGATAGCATTTTATTTTCTAAATTGAACGTTTTACTGGGACCCTGCAGCAGCAGAAGTAATTCGCTGCCTTAAGCTGTGCTGCTGAGTATGTTAGCAGTGGGTGGAAAAATAGTTCTCAACATAGGCATGAGCCGTATGGCACAGTCGTGAGTCATTGGCGCGATCAGAGATATGCGAACCTCGAGAAAAGATCTTGCTTTATGATCGATACGTAAGGGAAACTCAGAATTTTCTTTATTAAATATTAGTTATCGAAGTCCACTTTTGGAAATTAGAATAATATTGTGCAGAAAATCAATTAAATCAATATATGAATGCATGTTATTAAGTTACCGAAGATATATGAAGGCTACGAAGTTTTGCAATGTAAGCAAGAGATGTCGGCTGCGCGCCAATCTTGCTAGACGGCGACAAGATGTTCTCATAGCCTGTTCTTTTGTGACAGTCAACGCTATGATGCTCTTAGGGCTGGCCTTTGGCTTTACTATGCTTTCGAATTTCACTAACTTTCTGAGATAAATCGTTTCACACTATTTAATTGTAACTGGTTTATGGTACTTGCTAATAAATGCATCGTAAAGGCACCCTTGGACTCATTTCAAGTATAGTCACATGTTGGCTGCCTACAACTTCTAAAGAATCCAGTGCGCTACAACAACTGCTTCGAGACATTACCTGCCCACCACGGCAAATGCAGTGGCCGATCACCTTCAGTTGACTGTCGAGAGCAGCGTCGTCTGCATAACGTTTCAGTGGTAGGAGACAAGCAACACTGCGTGAAATAATCACAGTTTTATAAACGAGAGTTTCACAGAAGACAGGTAGTAGGAAAAGCTACACGCTGACTGATTGAGATAATCCAGGAAAGGGTTAGCTTAACTGGCGGAGTCCCGGGTGGGAAGGCATGACCAGTTATACCGTACATCGCCTACACCACTTTCTACGGACTCGTGGCTGAACTGAGGAACTTTTATGGTTTCCTCCTGTGAGGAGATCTAGAAACCATTTACTAGACTGTGACGTCGTGTTGAAATATAAAAATGAATAAACAGGTTTGGGAACCATTAGGGTTAAAGAAAAGGTGGGGATGTTGGGAGTGCTTTGGGGTGGGTGGAGGAGGTGTGCGGCAAAGTTGAAGTTTATCCTTCGGACCAATTACCCCTAGCTACGGCTCTTTAGAAGATTTTAAAATTCCTCACTAGAATGGTATACTGAAGAAACAAACGAAACTTAGAGAGGAACATTTTCAGTTTTATGTGAAGTCAAGGTTTCAAAGAAAGAGTTCTGCACTTGTCTTTCGTGATCCGAGAAAAAAATTACTTTCACCTCGTTTGTGCCAATCCAAAGTGGAATGAGATGTTTGAAGTCATGAAAGGGTAGAGGTTAAGTACCCAGGCAAACAAGAAATCCATGAAAACAAACTGGTAGTAATGAAAGTTGAGTGTAAAGGAAGTCAAGCTGGATATCCTGCCATCTGCCTTAATCGATTGAGGGAAATCACGGAAGAACTAAGTCTGGATAGCGGGATTCGAACCGCCGTCCTCACAAATGACAGTCCAGTGATGTGTCGCCTCCCTCGGGCACACAAAGCAAAGAGGGCAGTGATGGCGATTAGTAAAAAGCAATGGCACCGACTTCCCGGAACAACAAAACTGGGGGACATACACCAGCGGAATTTAGAGCACTCCGGTATGTATATGAAGCAAGAAGCAAGATCGAGCAGGAAGGCACAGCCAAAAGTACTTTCTACAATGAAGGAGCTATATTTCTACCAGAAATTCACTTGAAACTGACGACGGAATTCGTGTTTTTTCATTCTCTAAGTAGACCATGCTTGGAGTTGAATCAGTTCCAGCGAGTGGACTAAAGAGACAATTCAAGCATGCTTTCATCTGAGTAACCTATACACTAAGAGGTATCATTTGAAAATTTCCTGTTTTGCACGTGCACATAGTACATATAGAGCATTATCAACCGTGCTAGCACAGCAGTCTTTCAGTCACAAAGTTATTTTACTCAGGCATTAAGTCCAAGACCAGCACAAGGTGTAAATACTGTTATGTTTATAAAAGAACCATGGCCAAAACAGCAGTGAGCTACAAATATGGTGCAAAAGTGAAGTGAATAGACCAGTCAGCTCTAAAATTGAACAGTGTAACAATTGTGATACTACGTGAACGACAGGTGCATCAGCCGGCCGCGGTGGCCGTGCGGTTCTGGCGCTGCAGTCCGGAACTGCGGGACTGCTGCGGTCAGAGGTTCGAATACTGCCTTGGGCATGGGTGTGTGTGATTTCCTTAGGTTAGTTAGGTTTAAGTAGTTCTAAGTTCTAGGGGACTTATGACCTAAGATGTTGAATCCCATAGTGCTCAGATCCATTTAGACCATTTGAACAGGTGCATCAACAGTAAATATTGGCATAACTATGACTTACGGAGAAGGTTGGTTCCCAAAAGTTTGTACAAACATGTAATAGTAACTATTTTGCTTCAGGGAAAAGCCGTGACAACAGTGGATACCCTGGTACGTAACGTGCCAGACCTGTATAATGGACAGTTACGAATGCAGACATTGAGGTAAGTAGAACTGTTTATTTTTCTCTAGACTTCTTGGACGAACTATTTAATCTTATTCCAATAAGTATGTGTTTGATTATCGCACATTGATTTTCTGGCATGTAATATTAACAGTCACAGATATTCAAATCATTATCCAGTTTTCTGTGTGTTTTGCCTGCACATTGAATAGAAATATTGAGCTTGTTGGCAACTATGCAGAAACAGCAGAAAAAATCCCTTGCAATAGCTTGTCTGGTAGAGGTCTCTCGAAAGCAGAAGATGCAGCAACCGGGTTTTTTCAGTGAATTTTAACAGTAAGTATTCACAAAATGGTAATTGTTTCCAGTGAATTATTTGTATTCGTCCAGTTGCTACTGTTCAACATTTTGTGCACTAAAGTATCATCGACCAAGCTTTAGTTAACTATAAACATCAGAAGAAAAGCACACATTCGAAAGAAAGTTTAGCTTCATTTTGGATTAATTTACGCACAATTAATTTCAGTGTGCATAATAATACTGCCAGTTCAAAAATGTATGTAAGATATTAGGATAATTAACATAAATATCCATTACATATATTTAGTGACAGAACAAAAAGATTAGAGAGTCAGTACTCGAACTTGTTAACGTTCCGATTCCTGGTATGTGTGGCGTTGTATAGAATTGGTTTTCAGCGGAAGAGATTGTCACGGATGTGATAAGTGAGTTGGGTGGCAGCCATTAAAGCAAAAGTCGTTTTTCGTTACTGTGAAATCTTATCACGAAATTTCAGTCACCAGCTTCCTCTTCTGAGTGTGAAAATATTTTAGTGTCGCCAACCCAAATACGGCTAAATGATCGTCGTAATAAAATAAGAGAAACCAAAGCTCGTACAGAAAATAATTAAGTATTCATTTTTTCCACGCTCTGTTAGAGAATCGAAAGGTAGAGAAATAGCCTGAAGGTGGTTCGCAGACTCCGCTATCAGCCTCTTACGTGTGAACTGTAGAGAGAAATGTAGATGCAAGTAGTTGTGCTTCCTATTTTCCGGCAAACGTGACAAACATTTAGCTCCATGTGCTAACAGAGGATTTAAGGAACAGAATTCTTATGGAAAAATCATGAAGGAATTAATGCAGATTACTGTCCCGTGTGGATGAGAAAGGAAACACTACGGCTTCTGGAAGCTCCCTGTGTAATGTTGTTGCATTAATTTAGTCTGAAAGCGGTGCTGATAGACAATAAAAGCGGGTTAAAAGCTGTGAGCTGTCTGGGGAAGTTAACCTTGCATTAGTGCGCAACTGTTTCACCAGGTATCTAGTCTAGCTTACCAAATTCCCAACCAGACTAACATTAATTATAATCTTTTAATAGTCATACGAAAACCGGTGATTTAAATAAAAAGAAATAAATCAGTTTATATTTGGAAATTTATTTTAACATTGATCATTGAAATTTCAGCATATTAAACTTGAGTCATAACTAAGCTGGTGCCTTATTTGGGATTGTGAAAATGTGAGTTTGTAATCTTACGGAACACATCAAATATGGAGCCAAGATTGGGAGACTGCATACAACACTGCATTCATAAAATAACACACGAAGAACGTTGAAAGATATGCAAGAGGAAATTAACCACCACCAACCGATTCAATTTTCACCCAAAGAAGTTACGTTCGTAGCGCAGTCCTGTCCGTCATGTTATTACCACACACTGGTATACTAAATTCATACTAACCCTCTGTGAAATCTTCCCGAAAAGAATAGCTGAGGGCTACTTTGATGATTACCCCACATGCTTCACGTGGTCAACTTGGCTTACACAAAGAGTGTAACTCCACAATAATTCTGATAATTAAAATAAATTAGATCGAAAAGCAATTTACAAAAAAAAAAAAAAAAAAATCAAATGGCTCTGAGCACTATGGGACTTAACATCTGTGGTCATTAGTCCCCTAGAACTTAGAACTACTTAAACCTAAATAACCTAAGGACATCACACACATCCATGCCCTAGGCAGGATTCGAACCTGCGACCGTAGCAGTCGCGCGGCTCCGGGCTGAGCGCCTGAACCGCGAGACCACCGCGGCCGGCCAGCAATTTACAAAAGAAAAACCTCGAACTGGTTACTATCGTCTTACAATTAACCTGATGGGTCAAAACAAATGTATAAGCACGTGGTACTGGTCTCACAAAGTACACCCGACGAGGGTTGAACATAAAAAAAGTTGCTATATTCAAAAGTATTATCAAGACGAGACGTTATAATCTCACGCACATTCGCATTTATCTTAGTTAGAGTTACTGATCATCACGTGGTTCCACTTTACTCACAAAGTAGTGACAAAGCAACTACCGGAATACATTTCGAACTTCACACTCGAATTACACTGCGTTGCAATTTAAGATAACATTAGATATTTTATAGCTAAACCTGAAATAAAGGTGATTAAATTTTCAGTTAGGCTGAACTTAAGAAATCCATTGTCCTACGGACTAAGCAGACACGCGCTTAGCCGGAGATCTTACCACTTCAGACGCTCGCCACGGAACAGACTGACCTGCGCTCCTACCAAGGGTGCTTCCGTATACAAAACGGAAGTAACCAGAGGGGCAGTTTTCTATACCAACATGACAAGGGACGGACAGAACCATACTAAGAATAGAAACCTCTTTGCTTTTAGAAAGCGTAGCTACCTGTTCCGACGTTGGTCCTACTGTTCTCTAGCAGACAGGCTTGTCTGCTACCATTAAACATGGAACTAGAAATACATTTGCTCATTCATCCTCTCACCCAGAAGAGAAGGGGGATGACAGTATCTTATCATATACAGTATATAAAAGAAAGCGGATGTAGGTTCCGTATGAGACTGTGTGACATGAATTACATATAAACTGTGTTTTAAAGTGTAGTAGTGTGACAGATAGTTCTTGTTTATGTGTAAAAGTAACACGTTCCACTGCTCAGTATCCTCCCAGATAGTCAGAAACACCACAGCAAATTTAGAAGAGGAATTTATTCCGTAAATGGCAACAGATTTAAGAAATTAACATGAAAGGAATCCAACAGAGACCATTCACCTGTAACAGTGAGAACTCGTGAAACTTTGTTGAAAGTGAGAGACGTAGTGAACGGGGCTCACTACTGGTGGCTGGAGATGCTTCTTTCCGGGCATTCGGGAAGGTCACCGTTCAGAGCTGCAAGAGAAAGAGAAAGCTATGTCGCCAGCAGAAGCACGAGTTCGACGTCCCTACGGCGACGAGGTCATCAGAAACGGTTCTCCAGCGGAGATAAGTGGGTGAGACGCAGGAGTACATGGTGTACATGGCCGACAGTTTTCTAGGAAGATGAATTCCGCCGTGTGCGGCTTTGCACGAGATAAAAACTCACCAGTCCACACTCCACCAGATTACTAGTACCCACCCGAACCCCCCAACGCAATGAACTTGGCAACCATGTCACCACGTCTTGACGAAAATAAAATGTTTTAGACTTTCGTGGCCGATTGTTCTACATCTACATCTGTTTATATACTCGGCAAGCCACCGTACGGTGCCTGGTGGAGAGTAACCTGTATCAATACTTGTCGTTTCGTTCCCTGTTCCACTAGCAAGCGGAGAGAGGGAAAAGCAACTATCTACATGCTTCCGTGCGAACCCTAATTTTTCTTATATTCGTGGTCTGTAAGCGCAATGTATGTTAGTGGCAGTGGAATCGCTCTTCAGTCAGCTTCAAATGCAAATTCTTCAAGCTATCTCAACAGTGTTTCTCCAAAAGAACGTCGCCTCCCTCTAGGTATTCCCACCTGAGTTCCCGAAACAACTGCGGTTACTTGCGTGTTGTTCGAACCTACCGGTACAAATCTAGCAGTCAGCCTTTGAATTATTATTATTGTTATTTGCTTTTATTTTCTTGGTGCGGATCCAAACACTCGAGCAGTATTTAACAATTGGCCGCACTAATGTCCTAAATGTGATATGCTTTAAAGATGAACAGCATTTTCCTAAAACCCTGCCAATAAACCGAAGTCGATTATTCACCTTCCCTAATACAACCCTTACATGCTTCTTCCATTTCATACAGCTTTGCAACGTTACTCCTAGATATTTAACTGACGTGACTGTGTAAAGCAACACACTGCTAATGCTGTATTCGAACACTACTGGTTTGATTTTCCTACTCATCTTCATTAACTTAAGTTTTTCTACATTCAGCACTAGCTGCCAGTCATCACACCAACTACACTCCTGGAAATTGAAATAAGAACATCGTGAATTCATTGTCCCAGGAAAGGGAAACTTTATTGACACATTCCTGGGGTCAGATACATCACATGATCACACTGACAGAACCACAGGCACATAGACACAGGCAACAGAGCATGCACAATGTCGGCACTATTACAGTGTATATCCACCTTTCGCAGCAATGCAGGCTGCTATTCTCCCATGGAGACGATCGTAGAGATGCTGGATGTAGTCCTGTGGAACGGCTTGCCATGCCATTTCCACCTGGCGCCTCAGTTGGACCAGCGTTCGTGCTGGACGTGCAGACCGCGTGAGACGACGCTTCATCCAGTCCCAAACATGCTCAATGGGGGACAGATCCGGAGATCTTGCTGGCCAGGGTAGTTGACTTACACCTTCTAGAGCACGTTGGGTGGCACGGGATACATGCGGACGTGCATTGTCCTGTTGGAACAGCAAGTTCCCTTGCCGGTCTAAGAATGGTAGAACGATGGGTTCGATGACGGTTTGGATGTACCATGCACTATTCAGTGTCCCCTCGACGATCACCAGAGGTGTACGGACAGTGTAGGAGATCGCTCCCCACACCATGATGCCGGGTGTTGGCCCTGTGTGCCTCGGTCGTATTCAGTCCTGATTATGTGATTGTGGCGCTCACCTGCACGGCGCCAAACACGCATACGACCATCACTGGCACCAAGGCAGAAGCGACTCTCATCGCTGAAGACGACACGTCTCCATTCGTCCCTCCATTCACACCTGTCGCGACACCACTGGAGGCGGTCTGCACGATGTTGGGGCGTGAGCGGAAGACGGCCTAACGGTGTGCGGGACCGTAGCCCAGCTTCATGGAGACGGTTGCGAATGGTCCTCGCCGATACCCCAGGAGCAACAGTGTCCCTAATTTGCTGGGAAGTGGCGGTGCGGTCCCCTACGGCACTGCGTAGGATCCTACGGTCTTGGCGTGCATCCGTGCGTCGCTGCAGTCCGGTCCCAGGTCGACGGGCACGCGCACCTTCCGCCGACCACTGGCGACAACATCGATGTACTGTGGAGACCTCACGCCCCACGTGTTGAGCAATTCGGCGGTACGTCCACCCGGCCTCCCGCATGCCCACTATACGTCCTCGCTCAAAGTCCGTCAACTGCATATACAGTTCACGTCCACGCTGTCGCGGCATGCTACCAGTGTTAAAGACTGCGATGGAGCTCCGTATGCCACGGCAAACTGGCTGACACTGACGGCGGCGGTGCACAAATGCTGCGCAGCTAGCGCCATTCGACGGCCAACACCGCGGTTCCTGGTGTGTCCGCTGTGCCGTGCGTGTGATCATTGCTTGTACAGCCCCCTCGCAGTATCCGGAGCAAGTATGGTGGGTCTGACACACCGGTGTCAATGTGTTCTTTTTTCCGTTTCCAGGAGTGTAGAAAAACTGTTCAAATGGCTCTGAGCACTATGGGACTTAACTTCTGAGGTCATCAGTCCCCTAGAACTTAGAACCACTTAAACCTAACTAACCTAAGGACGTCACACACATCCATGCCCGAGGTAGGATTCGAACCTGCGACCATAGCGATCACGCGGTTCCAGACATTAGCGCCTAGAACCGCTCGGCCGCACAGGCCGGCCCAACTAGAAAGTTAGTCTAAACCGCCCACAGTCACTCACGACACCTTCTCGTACACCGCAGCATCGTCAGGAAACAGCAGAAAACTGTTGCTCACCCTGTCCGGTAGATCATTTATGTATACAGCTAATAATAGCGGTCCTATCATACTTCCCTGGGGCACTCCTGATGATACCATTGTCTCATGAACGCTCGCTGTCGACGACAACGTACTGGGCCTAGTCGCTTAAGAAGTCCTCGAGCCACTCGCAAATCTGGGAACCTGATCGGTGCGCTAGTTCCTTCGCTACTTCGGTAACAGCCTGCAATGAAGCACCGTGTCCCGTGTCAAATGCTTTACGGAAACCCAGGGATATGGAATCTGCCTATTGCCCTACATCCGTGGTTCACAGGATACCATGTGAGAGAAGGGCAAGCTGAGTTTAGCAGGAGCGAAGCTTTGGAAAGCCGTGCTGGTTCGTGGATGTAAGCTTTTTCATCTCAAGAAAATATATTTGTTGGCGTATTATCTGCTGGCTTCTATCTCTGGAATTTCGACCGACGTTCATCTAATGATTTTTCTGGCTTTTTACCAATACGAATGACTGACATTGTCGAAGATTCATTCTCCACTCAGTTCACGACCAATAACGAAGGGTGAATCCTTGACAATACCAGTCACTCGTGCTGGCGTAACGTCAGAAAAATCATTATACAAACACCGTGCGATGATTCCGAAATGAAAGCGAACAGGCTGTACGTCGAATTGATTACTACGTAGTCAAGAGTCTATTATCCGATCTTACAAAAGTTTGTTTCATGTCTATGACGTGCTATTGCACTGTAGGCATCAGACCTGCATAGATAGCACAACGTATTCGCTCTATGAAAATTATGAATAAGAAATACGGTCCTCCAGAGAGTCTTTAATGTTGGAAATAAAAAATATCTATTCTAAAACGAGAACTATGATTTCCGAATTTGCAACAATAACAGATTCGACCAAGAAAACTCTGAAATCAGCACAACAGAAGTGCAATATAACAGTACAATATAATAACTGACTACCACACTTGCCACTAAAGTAGAAGTCTTTCAATGGATTGTAGTTAAAATCTAATGAGATCTGTGCTTAAATTTTAATGAAATCGATACACAGGTTAATGATTTCTGCCGAGAGAAGAAGAGAGACTGACTCGAGAATATCTGAAGTCCGCTAGACGGTAGTGAACAGAAATAAAAAGTAGTCGATGCAGAAATAAGTAGCAATCACGAAAACTGCGAAGAAAAAATACCGAGCGTATCATATCGTCAATGAAAGCAGAGTTCGAAAATACTGAAGATGAGACGGCCAATCAAGCTGCAATTTGCAGTAGTGTGGAATACGAGGTTAAGAAGGATTGTGAAAAAGTGCCAGAAGTCCAAACTAAAGAAAGTAAAAAAAACTAAGCAATCAAGTGAAGGCAGATCCTGTAAGGATGTTAGAAATAGTAGAGCTCTTCGAGAGAAATGTGTAAAAGAGCAGCAGTCCCACTAATTTTGCCAGTTGATGGAACAATATTACAGAAGTGCAACGAATATTGTATCCCGGTAGTGACAGTCATTTGGTAGTGTTAAATGACGAGTGTGCGCGACTGAGGCGAGAACATTTTTCGTGACTGGGAACGATTGATTTAATTGCTCAGCGTTTGGTAGAAGATGCATAAGGATGTGCTAAGAAATATTGACATATATTACAGAAGATCTAGTTCGAATCGAAATGTAAAAAATCTATCAGTGTGACGCTAAACTTTAATTTTCCCTTTTTAAGAAACCTAGTCGTTTAATACTGGTGAAGTTTTACAAGACTGACCGAAACAATTTTTTATGATGCAGCTCGGCAGACAAAATACAATCGAGACCAATTTCGTCCTGGTCACACGTGGTAACAAGACGCATAAGGACTCCACATGTTCTCGGCACTTCTTCGGCATGTTTTTTAATCATGTGGAACGAACAGGAAGCTTCGAGATTGCTTCCTGCACAGAGCAACACGCTTCCTCATTTTGCCTAACGTAGGTCTAGTAAGACAGTCTTACTGGCACAGATGTTTAAGTGCCTATTAGTAGCACAAAGGAAATTTGAAGAGAGGTAGTGGGAAGTAGAAGCTTTAAATCCGCTTCATCGCTGTTTCGTGATTGTGTACATTGCTCTGTGGAGTGGAAGATTCACTGTTGATACAGCTGCCAGACCATAGGTAAACTGGTCCCTGCGATATACTTTATCCTAGTAATGCTAGTTTTGCAAGCTATGCTGCAGAGTGCCTTTGGATTTCCGAGGGGTGGAGAGAGGTTATGGAAAATTGAAGCCTGAGAAGTGTTGTGAAGATAAAGGGCCGTTGTTTGGAGCACTGCGCTTGAATGGCCACAGTCAAGCTTCGAATCCTGGTCCAGCATAGAATTATAATCATCTACGGAACACCAGTACAAAAGACCATAGTTGAATACTCTCTCAGAATATTTTTTCCACCCTTTTCAACGTTTGAGCAGCCGAAATTACGTCGCTGCTCGGATAACGCGTCTCGCAACATGTCACTCGTTAGCCACACAGACGATAGCCTTCCACGCTGCAGAAAGACTTGAGAATTTGAGGAACGTGCCAGATGGAGTACCACGGTTTGATGGCTTCTTTATTTTACGTAAGTCTGGTACGTCGCCATGTTTGTCCCTGCTCCATGTGTTGCGTATCTTTTGTAGTGTAAGGCGCTCTTGTAGAAATACGACAATACGACACGTACGTCATAAGCCATACATGCTATTGATGCTTTTTGCTACATTTCGGCACGACCGTTAGGACATTCATGAATGATTTCAGCACTAATTGCATTGATAAACGATGGTCTGCTCAGAATGTATGTAACAGTTACAGACTTTACATGACGTTGAAGGTTTCCGTTTCTTCTGGAAGTCTGACGAAAACGTACGTACGTGTTTTGGTTGATCCTGGCGCATGAAAAGAAGGATCCGCTGATACGACAATGTGGAAATACTGTTTGCTCTGATCGGAGTCCTCGATCTGGTGATTACGTAGTCGTGTCGTATTCGCTACTTGAGAAAGACTGGCACAGGTTCTGAGCGGCATGCTGATGCAAAGACTCGCTTGGAATAATGCTTGTGTGGTCTATTAGTGTTAAGTAGTACAAAACATTAGTTGCACGATTTTTGAGGATTCCCCCCTCATTTGAGCAGGTAAGCTGACAAAGATTAATAATTTGTTTCAGTGAGGCCTTGCAGTTCTGTCAGCGAGAAAATCATGCTGTATCTGCGTGTATACCCCGCAAACAAATTTACTGTGCGTGGCGGAGAGTACTTCTGACATCACTCTCTTTTTTTTGCTGTTCAGCACGCGATTGGGGCATGAGAAAAATTATTGCCGATAAAGCTACGAATGTGCTCCAATTTATCTGATTTTCTTTTACAGATCATTTCACGAGATGTGTGTGGCAGGCACAGTAGTTCTTGGGCATTAGCCACAATGAGGACATGAATAACTTAGGGCTCGTGGGCGTTGGTCTGATAGTGCGTAACGTCTTAGGTGGAATCTCGTCTTGGGCACATTGCATTGTCGCACTGTAAAGCAAAATAAACAGACATTTCGACATACTTGCATCAGTACTGTGTTGCGTCGTCACATTCACTTATGGCCACTGCAAGCTGTCCAGGTCCAAGTCACCGCGTGTGTACGTGGGCAGCAACATCACGCAGTGCAAACGTGGGCACCGACAAGCGGCCACGACACAAATGCTATTTGGCGGCCGTGACCGGTAGGAGAGGAACAGTAATTCTGGTTGCTGGCCTCGTAGCCTGTCAGCCGCCAGTTACTGTCGGCAACATCCGGCGGTGTTTTGCTGCTCCCCGTCTGCTACTGCACTATGACAGTGATGTTACCCTCATATCACACATTATGACCCGACACGTGGTAAAGCTGTCATTTGACTCAGGTGATTCATGTCAAATTGATTCCGACGTGATTATGGCCGCAAAACGGGAATTAACATACTGTGAACGCGAAATGGTACTTGGAGCTGGAAGCAAGGGACATTCCATTTCGGAAATCGTTTGGGAAATCAACATTTCGAGATTCACAGTGTCAAGAGTGTGCGGAGGTTGCCAGATTTCAGGCATTGAGCATCTTCTTTCGAAGAATCTACTGAGAAGGACCAAATATGAACTTGTTTTATAACAGTGTATTGCCTTTGTAAATCTCGTAATATTTCGGGTTGAACTTGGCACATTTCTGGCTGTCTCACGTGTGGTATAAGCTGCACGAACTGCTAGTGGATGTACTACCAACGTAAATGTGGGCTTAGTGACGGGCTTCACTTAACGACCAAGAGCAGCGGCGTTTGCGTAGAGTTATCAATGCTAACAGACGAGCAACACTGCGTGAAATGACCACAGAAATCAATGTGGGGCGTGCAAAGTACGTACCAGTTAGGATAGTGCGACGAAATCTGGCGTTAATGGGATATGGCAGCAGACGACCGACGCGAGTGCTTTTGCTAACGGTACATCGCCTGCAGCGTCTCTTCTGAGCTCGTCACCATATGGCTCTAAGCACTATGGGACTTAACATATATGGTCATCAGTCCCCTAGAACTTAGAACTATTTAAACCTAACTAACCTAAGGACATCACACAACACCCAGTCATCACGAGGCAGAGAAAATCCCTGACCCCGCCGGGAATCAAACCCGGGAACCCGGGGTCACCATATCGCTTGGACTCTAGACGACTTAAAACCGTGGCCTGGTCAGATGAGTTCCGGTTTCAGTTGGCGAGAGCTGCTGGTAGGTTACGAATACAGAGAGAAGCCCACGAAGGCACGGACCAAGTTGTCAACAAGGGGTTGTACATTATAGTATTGGCTCCATGATGGTGAGGGCTGTGTTTGCATGGAATGGTTCAAATGGCTCTGAGCACTATGGGACTTAACATCTGAGGTCATCAGTTCCCTAGACTTAGGACTACTTAAACCTAACTAACCTAAGAACATCACACACATCCATGCCCGAAGCTGAATTCGAACCTGCGACCGTAGCAGCAGCGCGGTTCCGGACTGAAGCGCCTAGAACAGCTCGGCCACAACGGCCGGCTTGCATGTAATTTATGGAGACCTGTAGTCCAACTGAACGGATCACTAATGGAAATGGTTATGTCCGGCTACCTGGTGACCATTTACAACAAACAAGGGTGGATTTTTGTCGATGACAATACACCATATGGCCAGTCCACAATCGTTCGTGACTGGTTAAAAGAACATTCCGGACAGTTCGAGCCAATTGGAATGTTGGTTGCAGAATAAACCGCGTGTGAAAATATCGTCCATTGTGAATATTCTGCGTGGCGTGTTCAGTATGCATGTATAGAACATTTTGGCGAGCATCTTCTTTCGAAGAATGCACTGAAAAGGACCAAATGTGAACTCGCTTTGTAACAGTGTATTGCCGTTGTGAATCTCGAAATATTTCTGGCTGTCTCACGTGTGACATAAGCTGCACGAACTAGTAATAGATGTACTACCAACTAAATGTGGGCTTAGTGGGACCACAAATGAAAAGGACCTTAATACGCATCAGTATCTGCAAACAAACATTTTCGATGAAGGGAGGAAGCACCCACTTTGCCTGTTATTAATAGAGATTTACAGGTTTATCTTGTTACTTGAGTTACGCGGACTTTGTAATCGTAAGTATGGACGGTGGTTTTCTTCAACGCTGCTTTTCTCATCGTGTACATAGTACTTACGAATGCAGAGCAACGGCTGGTGAATGGACGCTATACTGAGGCAGGTAGACATCAATAATTAAATCACAACGCAGCGCACCAACCCCGCCTCACCGCACAATAACCTGGAAGTCCACATCGACCGACATGACTGCCATCGAACATTTAAGGGACGTAATCGTAGGTCCTTTCGTGCAAGGCATCGTGGACCGGCAACACTTCCGCAATTATGGACAGCTATAGAGACAACATGGTTCAATATTTCTGCAGAGGACTTCCAACGACTCTCTAAGTCCATGCCAAGTCGAGTTGCTGCACTACACCCGGCAAAAGGATGTCCGAAACGATAGCAGGAGGAATCCCGTGACCTTTTCCACCTCAGTGTACACGTCCTCAAGATTCTTCCAGTGAATATGCTTTATTTACAACAAGTTATGTGTTTCTGTTCCACTTTAAATCGCGTGTGTGCAGTGATGGGTTACCTATGCTATAATCAAGCGATTTACTTTCGGCCCACCTAATAGTACACATTACGTTACTTCTGCCATGAGTGATTAGCCATCGAAAACAGCTTGTAAGCGTGGGATCGAAGATTGGTATCAAGGGAAGGAGAAGCCAAGGGTGGCATGGAAATTATTTTTGAAAAGTGTAAAAACTAAGGCCCGCTGTAAAATTTGCATAGCTCGTTGCTTAACGTTGTGTTCGTCCGCCTGTGCAGTGCGGTACACGGCTACGTCAGTCAGCCTCGCTTCCCTCGACGTGTTTATGCGGAACGAGCAGCGATGTATTAGGAACAAGGCGCTGGAGGCGGCTACAGCCTCTTGACTGCCGCGCCTGTTTGTTCATCTCTCGAGGAAACGGTGTCGTAGATCTGAGGACCGCCCCACGCGGGAAGAAGGAAGACTGAAGCAGACCGCGGCTCTCCCCGCTGGGGCTGCCCAATCCCTCGCGCACTTCGGTTTGGCTTGGCTGTGTTCACCGCAGCCCGGAAGAGCAGATGGTGCATTGCCAACTGTCTGCCCGTTTCGGCAGCCAGGGACCGATGACCGCGATCTCTTGCTTCTCCGCCTCACGAGCGCAGGTCTCGACTATCAAACGCTTCCACTAAAGTGCAAGTGGGACAGCTCGTTGCCACACCTCGGCCACGGAGGAACTACAACTCGACAATGTGTTGTTCGCCTGTGTCAGACGTTTGATAATGAAACACCACAGGTAAATATACACTACTGGACATTAAAATTGCTACACCACGAAGACGTGCTACAGACGATAAATTTAACCAACAGGATGAAGACGCTGTGATATGCAAATGATTAGTTTTTCAGAGCATTCACACAAGGTTGGCGCCGGTGGTGACACCTACAACGTGCTGACATGAGGAAAGTTTCCAACCTATTTCTCATACACAAACAGCAGTTGACCAGCGTTGCCTGGTGTAACGTTGTTGTGATGCTTCGTGTAAGGAGGAATAATGCGTACCATCACGTTCCCGACTTTGATAAAGGTCGGATTGTAGCCTATCGCGATTGCTGTTTATCGTATCGCGACATTGCTGATCGCGTTGGTCGAGATCCAATGACTGTTAGCAGAATATGGAATCGGTGGGTTCAGGAGGGTAATACGGAACGCCGTGCTGGATCCCAACAGCCTCGTGTCACTAGCAGTCGAGATGTCAGGCATCTTATCCTCATGGCTGTAACGGATCATGCACCCACGTCTAGATCCCTGAGTCAGTAGATGGGGACGTTTTCAAGACAACAACCATCTGCACGAACAGTTCGACGACGTTTGCAGCAGCATGGACTATCAGTTCGGAGACCATGGTTGCGCTTACCCTTGACGCTGCATCACAGACAGGAGCGCCTGCAATAGTGTACTCAACGACGAACCTGGGTGCACGAATGGCAAAACGTCATTTTTCGGATGAATCCAGGTTCTGTTTACAGCATTATGATGGTCACATCCGTGTTTGGCGTGATGATATGAGTAGCCATTGGTTACACGTCTCGGTCGCCTCTTGTTCGCATTGACGTCATTTTGAACAGTGGACGTTACATTTCATATGTGTTACGACCCGTGGCTCTACCCTTCATTCGATCCCTGCGATACCCTACATTTCAGCAGGATAATGCACGACCGCATATTGCAGGTCCTGTACGGGCCTTTCTGGATACAGAAAATTTTCTACTGCTGCCCTGGCCAGCACATTCTCCAGATCTTTCACCAATTGAAAACGACTGGACAATGGTGGCCGAGCAGGGCTCGTCTCAATACGCCAGTCACTACTCTTGATGAACTGTGGTATCGTGTTGAAGCTGCATGGGTAGCTGTACCTGTACACGTCATCCAAGCTCTGTTTCACTCAATGCCCAGGCGTATCAAGGCCGTTATTACGGCCAGAGGTGGTGTGTTCTGGGTACTGATTTCTCAGGATCTATGCACCCGCCGGCCGGTGTGGCTGAGCGGTTCTAGGTGCTTCAGTCTGGAACCGCGCGACCGCTACGATCGCAGGTTCGAATCCTGCCTCGGGAATGAATGTGTGTAATGTCCTTAGGTTAGTTAGGTTTAAGTAGTTCTAAGTTCTAGGGGACTGAAGAGCTCAGATGTTGAGTCCCATAGTGCTCAGAGCCATTTTCTATGCACCCAAATTGCGTGAAAATGTAATCACATGTCACTTCTAGTATAAAATATTTGTCCAATGAATACACGTCTGTTGTTGTTGTTGTCTTCAGTCCTGAGACTGGTTTGATGCAGCTCTCCATGCTACTCTATCCTGTGCAAGCTGCTTCATCTCCCAGTACCTACTGCAACCTACATCCTTCTGAATCTGCTTAGTGTACTCATCTCTCGGTCTCCCTCTACGATTTTTACCCTCCACGCTGCCCTCCAATGCTAAATTTGTGATCCCTTGATGCCTCAAAACATGTCCTACCAACCGATCCCTTCTTCTAGTCAAGTTGTGCCACAAACTTCTCTTCTCCCCAATCCTATTCAATACCTCCTCATTAGTTACGTGCTCTATCCACCTTACCTTCAGTATTCTTCTGTAGCACCACATTTCGAAAGCTTCTATTCTCTTCTTGTCCAAACTAGTTATCGTCCATGTTTCACTTCCATACATGGCTACACTCCAAACAAATACTTTCAGAAACGACTTCCTGATACATAAATCTATATTCGATGTTAACAAATTTCTCTTCTTCAGAAACGCTTTCCTTGCCATTGCCAGTCTACATTTTATATCCTCTCTACTTCGACCATCATCAGTTATTTTACTTCCTAAATAGCAAAACTCCTTTACTACTTTAAGTGTCTCATTTCCTAGTCTAATTCCCTCAGCATCAACCCGATTTAATTTGACTACATTCCATTATCCTCGTTTTGCTTTTGTTAATGTTCATCTTATATCCTCCTTTCAAGACACTGTCCATTCCGTTCAACTGCTCTTCCAAGTCCTTTGCCGTCTCTGACAGAATTACAATGTCATCGGCGAACCTCAAAGTTTTTACTTCGTCTCCATGAATTTTAATACCTACTCCAAATTTTTCTTTTGTTTCCTTTACTGCTTGCTCAATATACAGATTGAATAACATCGGGGAGAGGCTACAACCCTGTCTCACTCCTTTCCCAACCACTGCTTCCCTTTCATGCCCCTCGACTCTTATGACTGCCATCTGGTTTCTGTACAAATTATAAATAGCCTTTCGCTCCCTGTATTTTACCCCTGCCACCTTTAGAATTTGAAAAAGAGTATTCCAGTCAACATTGTCAAAAGCTTTCTCTAAGTCTACAAATGCTAGAAACGTAGGTTTGCCTTTTCTTAATCTTTCTTCTAAGATAAGTCGTAAGGTCAGTATTGCCTCACGTGTTCCAACATTTCGACGGAATCCAAACTGATCCTCCCCGAGGTCTGCATCTACCAGTTTTTCCATTCGTCTGTAAAGAATTCTCGTTAGTATTTTGCAGCCGTGGCTTATTAAACTGATAGTTCGGTAACTTTCACATCTGTCAGCACCTGCTTTCTTTGGGATTGGAATTATTATATTCTTCTTGAAGTCTGAGGGTATTTCACCTGTCTCATACATCTTGCTCACCAGCTGGTAGAGTTTTGTCATGACTGACTCTCCCAAGGCTATCAGTAGTTCTAATGGAATGTTGTCTACTCCGGGGGCCTTGTTTCGACTCAGGTCTTTCAGTGCTCTGTCAAACTCTTCACGCAGTATCATATCTCCCATTTCGTCTTCATCTACATCCTCTTCCATTTCCATAATATTGTCCTCAAGTACATCGCCCTTGTATAAACCTTCTATATACTCCTTCCACCTTTCTGCCTTCCCTTCTTTGCTTAGAACTGGGCTGCCATCTGAGCTCTTGATATTCATACACGTGGTTCTCCTTTCTCCAAAGGTCTCTTTAATTTTCCTGTAGGCAGTATCTATCTTACCCCTAGTGAGATAAGCTTCTACATCCTTACATTTGTCCTCTAGCCATCCCTGTTTAGCCATTTTGCACTTCCTGTCGATCTCATTTTTGAGACGTTTGTATTCCTTTTTGCCTGCTTCATTTACTGCATTTTTATATTTTCTCCTTTCATCAATTAAATTCAATATTTCTTCTGTTACCCAAGGATTTCTAGCAGCCCTCGTCTTTGTACCTACTTTATCCTCTGCTGCCTTCACTACTACATCCCTCAGAGCTACCCATTCTTCTTCTACTGTATTTCTTTCCCCTATTCCTGTCAATTGTTCCCTTATGCTCTCCCTGAAACTCTGTACAACCTCTGGTTCTTTCAGTTTATCCAGGTCCCATCTCCTTAATTTCCCACATTTTTGCAGTTTCTTCAGTTTTAATCTACAGGTCATAACCAATAGATTGTGGTCAGAGTCCACATCTGCCCCTGGAAATGTCTTACAACTTAAAATCTGGTTCCTAAATCTCTGTCTTATCATTATATAATCTATCTGATACCTTTTAGTATCTCCAGGGTTCTTCCAGGTATACAACCTTCTTTCATGATTCTTAAACCAAGTGTTAGCTATGATTAAGTTGTGCTCTGTGCAAAATTCTACTAGGCGGCTTCCTCTTTCATTTCTTAGCCCCAATCCATATTCACCTATTATGTTTCTTTCTCTCCCTTTTCCTACACTCGAATTCCAGTCACCCATTACTATTAAATTTTCGTCTCCCTTCACTATCTGAATAATTTCTTTTATTTCATCGTACATTTCTTCAATTTCTTCATCATCTGCAGAGCTAGTTGGCATATAAACTTGTACTACTGTAGTAGGTGTGGGCTTCGTATCTATCTTGGCCACAATAATGCGTTCACTATGCTGTTTGTAGTAGCTTACCCGCATTCCTATTTTCCTATTCATTATTAAACCTACTCCTGCATTACCCCTATTTGATTTTGTGTTTATAACCCTGTAGTCACCTGACCAGAAGTCTTGTTCCTCCTGCCACCGAACTTCACTAATTCCCACTATATCTAACTTTAACCTATCCATTTCCCTTTTTAAATTTTCTAACCTACCTGCCCGATTAAAGGATCTGACATTCCACGCTCCGATCCGTAGAACGCCAGTTTTCTTTCTCCTGATAACGACATCCTCCTGAGTAGTCCCCGCCCGGAGATCCGAATGGGGGACTATTTTACCTCCGGAATATTTTACCCAAGAGGATGCCATCATCATTTAATCATACAGTAAAGCTGCATGTCCTCGGGAAAAATTACGGCTGTAGTTTCCCGTTGCTTTCAGCCGTTCGCAGTACCAGCACAGCAAGGCCGTTTTGGTTAATGTTGCAAGGCCAGATCAGTCAATCATCCAGACTGTTGCCCCTGCAACTACTGAAAAGGCTGCTGCCCCTCTTCAGGAACCACACGTTTGTCTGGCCTCTCAACAGATACCCCTCCGTTGTGGTTGCACCTACGGTACGGCCATCTGTATCGCTGAGGCACGCAAGCCTCCCCACCAACGGCAAGGTCCATGGTTCATGGGGAGAGGAATACACGTCTATCACCTGCAATTCTTCTTGGTGTAGCAATTTTAATAGCCAGTAGTGTAACAAAAGGGCTAGGCAAAGTTGTGGCCTACTTCCACTACTCTTAATTTTGTGCATAGCTTGTAAATGCAATTTATAAAATTCGTAAGCATCTTTATGGTTAACAGACTGATGTTGCACCATTCCGTGGGTACGAGGTACGTGGGTACAAGGTACACAAGATTACGACAGGCCAAGCACCTTTTATCGAGTGCTGCACTACACTTAAAAAAAGGGCATAGGTACATGACACCGTTTTTCGACACAGGCACCTGGTCTATGTAAACAAGAAACGAACGCAGGAATATATCACACAACAGAAAATTCAGGCATGAACTTTAGCATCTGGGAACTTAGGAATGAAATAGTTAAGTGACCTGGAATTACTGACTTTCGTAGACGGGCCCTACGTGGGAAATGACCGAGTCTAATCTGGATGACACAGCTGAACAATATGTATAGGAGAAAACTCTTCTAGGAGAAGTTAACAGAAACGATAAGCAGGGTAAGTAAAAGATATTCCAATATTCCAAAGAACTTCAGAGTGTGACTTGAAGTATGCCGAGGACAAGGAAATAGTCCATAATTTTGGAATTCATGAAGTCAAACTTTTGAAGGTGTGGATAATCAACTTCTGTTAAGAAAGACACTGTTGACCATGAACTTTAATGCAAATAGTGATACTGGTACTCTTTAAAACCATTTTTTTATGTGTAATAAGTTAATAAGTGATCTGAAAGCATCAGGTGCTAATATTGAAGAAACTGATACTATGCGCAGTTCTACCAATCGTTCAGTCCCTCTAAGATAGAAATCCGCTCCTCAGTCTCCGAGAAATTCGAGAACCGCTGTGGGAACTTCCTCATCGTTGTAAAATCACTTTCCCCCCAGGTATTCTTTCAGCCGGCCGAAAAGATGGAAATCGCAGGTGCAAGATCCGCACTATTCGACAAGCATCAGTCACGTTTGTGTGGCTTTGTTCAAATTGTTGGCACCATTTCATTACGGCCGGAGGTGACATTGTGTTCTGTTCATATAACCCAGAATTTCACAGTGAATCTGCGTACAGTTTAAACGCTATGCCGAAATGAACCGTATTATCCCCTGTACTTTGGAGTAAGTTTACAGTTGGCGCACCATTTCAGTGAGGCATCTGTTATCCTCCCACGTCGCAACTGTGTCTGCAGAAACCCAGAACACGCACACTCTTCGTACAACGTACCACTCTTATTGCTCAACGATGTTAGTCTGGGACGACATGTATAACTTACTTTCTGACGTCACTACTTAAGTTAGCCAAAATTTCACTTCTGCCTTTCTTTCACTTGGAAATGTCTCTCGATATGATGACCTAGAGACAGGGCTATTAGCATACTTTGCATACTTTTCTAAAGGATTATTATCAGAGAGAGTGTACCTAATTTTAAAATAGTGCTTCTTCTACAGAAGTATGACGATAGAATGTTTTGTGAAACTGACTTCTTTACTTTCTTCAATTTTTTTTACTCAGTGCGCAAAACAGAAGAAATTATACGCGCCAAGATCATGGCTTAAAATAAGCTGTTTTCTAGGGAAAGCGCTCCGTGACTCTTAAAGTTAGCTGGCAGGGAGCCTAAACAGCATTAGTAGGTGGGTAAAACTATAATGAACAACGATAGTGAATCTCGAAAGCTCGTTAAAAGGCAGCAAATGAAGTTAATAGGTAAAATGAACAATTGCAACGATCCTTAAGAATTCATTCGGTAACAGGTTTAAGGACAACCGGTGTCCACGGTCAAAAATTAAATCACCGTCGCCATGTTGTTATGCCAGAACGTGTTCCATATCCTACACTGTATCTACAAGAAACCTCGCATTGCCCAGATGATAAACACACATTGAAGCGTAAGAGGGTTAGCCAACTGACACTGTGTTAGGAAGTTACGCACCGCCAATGGTTCGTTACAGTGGCAGCAATCTGGTGGGGGGGGGGGGGGGGGTTACAATTACCCCCTAGCGATGAGATGGACAAGAGCACGACATCCAAGCCGTAGGGAGGACTGTAATCTCCCTGAGTTTGTTTCCACTGAGAGATGATCATTCTTCGAATAAAGGAGATAACTGAATATCCTCTTCAGGAACCTTGGAATTCTTATATTCACCTGTCAGTGAAGGGATTGGGAATTTGGCAAACTCAGTACTAAAACGGAAAAATTATTTTATATAAACCATTTGTTCCTGTCTAGAGTTCAGAATGGTTCAGAATGACTTTTTACATGTTGCTGCAAAGCTTTTTAACAGTTTTCCAGCCAACATGAGGAAAGAAATTTGAAATCCCCTTTTTTTCAAATGTCCGCAGCTCGTGGTCTTGCGGTAGCGTTCTCGCTTCCCGTGTACGGGGTCCCGGGTTCGATTCCCGGCAGGGTCAGTGATTTTCACCTCTCTCCAGATGATTGGGTGTTGTTGTGTCGTCTCAATCATCATCATTTATCCCCATTACGGTCGGAGGAAGGCAATGGCAAACCACGTCCACTAGGACCTTGCCTAGTACGGCGGTGCGGGTCTCTCACATCGTTCCCCTAAGCTCTGTCACGGAGTATTCGACTTCATCACCATTATATTTTCAAATAAAAGTCGAAACAAGTCCCCGGGAGTAGAACACATTCCATTAGAACTACTGATAGCCTTGAGAGAGCCAGTCCTGACAAAACTCTACCATCTGGTGAGCAAGATGTATGAGACAGGCGAAATACCCACAGACTTCAAGAAGAAAATAATAATTCCAATCCCAAAGAAAGCAGGTGTTGACAGATGTGAAGATTACCGAACTATCAGTTTAATAAGCCACAGCTGCAAAATACTAACGCGAATTCTTTACAGACGATTGGAAAAACTGGTAGAAGTCGACCTCGGGGAAGATCAGTTTGGATTCCGTAGAAATGTTGGAACACGTGAGGCAATACTGACCTTACGCCTTATCTTAGAAGAAAAATTAAGAAAAGGTAAACCTACGTTTCTAGCATTTGTAGACTTAGAGAAACCTTTTGACAATGTTGACTGGAATACTCTCTCTCAAATTCTAAAGGTGGCAGGGGTAAAATACAGAGAGTGAAAAGCTGTTTACAATTTGTACAGGAACCAGATGGCAGTTATAAGAGTCGAAGGGCATGAAAGAGAAGCAGTGGTTGAGAAGGGAATGAGACAGGGTTGTAGCCTATCCCCGATGTTATTCATCTGTATATTGAGCAAACAGTAAAGGAAACAAACGAAAAATTCGGAGTAGGAATTAAAGTTGAAGTTCGCCGATGACATTGTAATTCTGTCAGAGACAGCAAAGGACCTGCAAGAGCAGTTGAACGGAATGGACAGTGTCTTGAAAGGAGGATATAAGATGAACATCAACAAAAGCAAAACGATGACAATTTAATGTAGTCGAATTAAGTCGGGTCATGCTAAGGGAATTAGATTAGGAAATTACACACTTAAAGTAGTAAAGGAGATTTGCTATTTGGGGATCAAAATAACTGATGATGGTCGAAGTAGAGAGGATATAAAATGTAGACTGGCAATGGCAAGGAAAGCGTTTCTGAAGAAGAGAAATTTTTTTACATCGAGTATAGATTTAAGTGTCAGGAAGTCGTTTCTGAAAGTATTTGTATGGAGTGTAGCCATATATGGAAGTGAAACGTGGACGATAAATAGTTTAGACAAAAAGAGAGTAGAAGGTTTCAAAATGTGATGCTACAGATGGATGCTGAAAATTAGATGGGTAGATCACATAACTAATGAGGAGGTATTCAACAATATTGGCGAGAAGTTAAATTTGTGCCACAACTTGACTAGAAGATCGGTTGGTAGGACGTATTCTGAGGCATAAAGGGATCACCAATTTAGTAATGGAGGGCAGTGTGGAGCGCAAAACTCGTAGAGGGAGACCAAGAGGTGAATACGCTAAGCAGATTCAGAAGGATGCAGGTTGTAGTAGGTACTGGGAGATGAACAAACTGACACAGTATAGAGTAGCATGGAGAGCTGCATCAAACCAGTCTCTGGACTGATGACCACAACAATAACATCGTAATAACCACGTATTTTACATTTTACCAGGAAATATATTCCGGTTAGCACTAATGTTCATACACGCATCAAAATAAGTTTAGCATCACCCGATTCCCGGAACTCCTGAAGATAGACATTGACTGTGGTTATTGTATCACAGATACAGTCCCTTTGGCTGTTCAGAAATGTCACTAAATCCTCCAAAAGCTGTAAACAACCATGCATGAACAGCGCCTATTAGGTTGGTTGGTTGTTTTGGAGAAGGAGACCAAACAGCGAGCTCATCGGTCTCATCGGATTAGGGAAAGAGGAGGAAGGAAGTCGGCCATGCCCTTTCAAAGGAAAGCGCCTATTAGACGGAGGGGATCCGACAGCCGGTCAGTTCCAGTCATTCCTCCAGGAAGGAGGTACACGGATCGTGTTGTTTAATCATGCCTATACGGCCAATACCGCAGTTTGATCGCGTCCGCATTGTTACTTTGTGTCAGTAAGGGCTCTCAACAGTGAAGTGTCCAGGCGTGTCGTAGTGACTAAAGCGATGTTGTTAGGATATGGAGGAGGTGCAGAGAGACAGGAACTGTCGATGACGTGCCTCGCTCAGGCCGCCCAAGAGCTACTATTGAAGTGGATGACCGCTACCTATGGATTATGGCTCGGAGGAACACTGTTAGCAACGCCACCATGTTGAATAATGCTTTTCGTGCAGCCACAGGACGTTGTGTTACGACTCAAACTTCGCTCAACTTCACTCTCGACTTCCATGGCGAGTTCCATCTTTGCGGCCACGACACCATGTAGCGCAGTACAGATGGGCCCAACAACATGCCAGATGGACCGCTCACGATTGGCATCACGTTCTATTCACCGATGAGAGTCGCATATGCCTTCAACCAGACAATCGTCGGAGACGTGTTTGGAGGCCTCTCTGAACGCGTTAGACATATTGTCAAGCGATTGCACCAATGTGGAGACTCCCTGCTGTTTTGGAGTGGCATTATGTGGTGCTCATGTACGCCGCTGGTGGTCATGAAAGGCGCCGTAACGGCTGTACGATACCTGAATGCCATCCTCCGACCGACAGTGCAACCGTATCGGCAGCATAATGGCGAGGCATTTGTCTTCATGGACGACAATTCTTGTCCCCATCGTGCACATCTTGTGAATGACTTCCTTCAGTATTACATCACTCGACTAGAGTGTCCAGCATGTTCTCCAGACATGAACGCTACCGAACATGCCTGGGATGTATTGAAAAGGGCTGTTTATGGACGACGTGACCCACCAACCACTCTGAGGGATCTGCGCCGAATCGCCGTAGATGTGTGGGACAATCTGGACCAACAGTGCCTTGATGAACTTGTGGACAGTATGCCACGACGAATTCCAGCATGCATCAATGAAAGAGAACGTGCTATTGTGTATTAGAGGTACCCCTGTTACAGTAATGTGGGCCACCACGTCTTAAAGGTCTCGCTGTATGGTGTTACAACATGCAATGTGCGGTTTTCATGAGCAATAAAAATGGCGGATCTCTATCTAATTTTATGTACAGGTTCCGGATCTCTCGTAACCTAGGTGATGCAAAACTTTTTTGATCTCTGTATATGGAGCGAAGTTTATAGACGACTGAAAGTTACATGAATGCTTAGGCTGAAGTATTAGATAAAAACACAGGTGAACAGCTTAAGACGAAGAGCACAGATTTTTTTTCAGTAGCCGATTTTCTATTGATGTAGCTAAGCTAGTATGAAATAGGATAATTCAAACTTATCACTCTGTTTAGACTCATTCGCTAATGATACGTTTCGTGCACTTTGCGGCCGATGTTCTTCTTTTAGACGAAGTAGCTCCATGAACTCTTAAATAATGCGATCATTAGTTCAGTGGACTTCCCACTTGTTATTTGAAAGAAACACAAAAGTTATGATAACCGATGTGTGCAGGTCGTCTCGTAGAATGGCTCACGCGCACTTTGTATTAGGTTTAGGTGCTCGGAGGTGGACGGGGGAACTGTGACAGTAATAAATTAGTGACACAAAAATATGCATTGTATTGCGCTGCGATACTTAACTTACGTTGTACAGCAGCTCGTTGCATATGCTTGTGGACAGATACAACTAACCAATGGCCTGTCAAGGCATGCGTTACTGAATACAATGTCAACAAGACCAAGTCCGTTCAGCGTGCCACACTATCTATAAATCACTGTGGTAAACACTTCTCCCTTGCAGACTAAGTGTCGTATGCTGATCTCCGCAACGAACTATAGCTGCGAACAGTAACCCTGGCAGACCGTACTTGAGCTGTCATACGCCAACGCCACACATGAACCGTCCGGCTGCCTGTGGCCGCCGATTGTCACAATGCATAAGTCCATCACAAAGGCGTTGGTTGGTGACTGGGCCGCGTTTGTTAATAGCGGCGTACTTCAAAACGCCGCCCGTAGCGCCAGTCGGAAACGGTCTCAGCGCGACAGCTCCGCTTGCATCCATTGGCGAGGACACAACAATAACACTGTAAGTGTTAAAAACAATCCTGCTGGAGGATCATCCGAAACTGAGCATTATAGCAGAGACTCCGTTGGTGATACACCGTGTTCTATACTCGTCCACCGAGGCACTCAGGGACATAGCACAAAGTTACATCACCTGATGATGGGCATGTAAGAGCACGAAGCTGGCTGTGTTTCAACTTCTGCAAAATAGAAAGAATCTCAGCTGAAGCAGCAGTTTCAACCTCTACCGTAAATATTGATTTATGTGAAGAATGGTATATTCGATTCCTTTCAGGATTATCTGTGCCTCATTTGATTTTTGCCTACTTTTCGAAATGTCAGCCTACATGTGAAGTTAGAAAGATATGTTCCTATAAATGATGGCAGGAACCACTGCTTCTATACCAACTGACTGCTTTGTAGGGATGGAGAAGCGTACTAGGACATTTCTTTTGTAGTGGACAAGGTAAATTAGAAGCAACTTTAGTCTCTTTTGTATTGAAAAACGTAAATTTAAAAAACTTCCCACTCGAATTTGTGTTTGTTTATAGATGATCAATCTTTATTTGTTACCAATGTGATTGACTTTTGTGCCCTTGGGACATCTGGACAATAATGAAGGGATCTACAACGGAAGATATGATGACTGGAGGGCACAATGAAATCAACGAGACTTAGTAGAATAGGATATGTTCAACCCCTGTCATCATGTAAAACACGGGTTTTTAAAAATTCCAAATACAAACGTTTCATACATTGACTAAGTAGCCGATATATTACTTTGAATTTATGTGGTTTGACTGAGGGTGAAATTTTTTCTAGTCCTAGAAAAATCACATCAAAACGGACCTACATTTCAAATAATTAGTCATCATTTGTCCTCGTTACCAAAAACTTTACTAGCAACAGTAACCCGGGCATCTACAAATAGTCTATAATTTCAACATGGTTGCCTCTGACACTGAACGCAATTTTTGATACCCCAAGGGAAGATCAGAATGAAAAGATTTCACCACCACATACAAACCAGCAACAAAATGTTATGGGATGTGCACGTCGAGATGAACTATTGTTGCAGTTACATTGAGCAACCTTGGGCAAATTTTACGTGTGGATGTTTTCAATAATGACTGATTGGGTAATTTCTATTCTTAAACTTGCAGTTTTTATAAGAAATATACACTCCTGGAAATGGAAAAAAGAACACATTGACACCGGTGTGTCAGACCCACCATATTTGCTCCGGACACTGCGAGAGGGCTGTACAAGCAATGATCACACGCACGGCACAGCGGACACACCAGGAACCGCGGTGTTGGCCGTCGAATGGCGCTAGCTGCGCAGCATTTGTGCACCGCCGCCGTCAGTGTCAGCCAGTTTGCCGTGGCATACGGAGCTCCATCGCAATCTTTAACACTGGTAGCATGCCGCGTCAGCGTGGACGTGAACCGTATGTGCAGTTGACGGACTTTGAGCGAGGTCGTATAGTGGGCATGCGGGGGGCCGGGTGGACGTACCGCCGAATTGCTCAACACGTGGGGCGTGAGGTCTCCACAGTACATCGATGTTGTCGCCAGTGGTCGGCGGAAGGTGCACGTGCCCGTCGACCTGGGACCGGACCGCAGCGACGCACGGATGCACGCCAAGACCGTAGGATCCTACGCAGTGCCGTAGGGGACCGCACCGCCACTTCCCAGCAAATTAGGGACACTGTTGCTCCTGGGGTATCGGCGAGGACCGTTCGCAACCGTCTCTATGAAGCTGGGCTACGGTCCCGCACACCATTAGGCCGTCTTCCGCTCACGCCCCAACATCGTGCAGCCCGCCTCCAGTGGTGTCACGACAGGCGTGAATGGAGGGACGAATGGAGACGTGTCGTCTTCAGCGATGAGAGTCGTTTCTGCCTTGGTGCCAATGATGGTCGTATGCGTGTTTGGCGCCGTGCAGGTGAGCGCCACAATCACATAATCAGGACTGAATACGACCGAGGCACACAGGGCCAACACCCGGCATCATGGTGTGGGGAGCGATCTCCTACATTAGCCGTACACCTCTGGTGATCGTCGAGGGGACACTGAATAGTGCACGGTACATCCAAACCGTCATCGAACCCATCGTTCTACCATTCTTAGACCGGCAAGGGAACTTGCTGTTCCAACAGGACAATGCACGTCCGCATGTATCCCGTGCCACCCAACGTGCTCTAGAAGGTGTAAGTCAACTACCCTGGCCAGCAAGATCTCCGGATCTGTCCCCCATTGAGCATGTTTGGGACTAGATGAAGCGTCGTCTCACGCGGTCTGCACGTCCAGCACGAACGCTGGTCCAACTGAGGCGCCAGGTGGAAATGGCATGGCAAGCCGTTCCACAGGACTACATCCAGCATCTCTACGATCGTCTCCATGGGAGAATAGCAGCCTGCATTGCTGCGAAAGGTGGATATACACTATACTAGTGCCGACATTGTGCATGCTCTGTTGCCTGTGTCTATGTGCCTGTGGTTCTGTCAGTGTGATGATGTGATGTATCTGACCCCAGGAATGTGTCAATAAAGTTTCCCCTTCCTGGGACAATGAATTCACGGTGTTCTTATTTCAATTTCCAGGAGTGTATTTTCGTGATAAATCTATTTCATTTCATCCTTAATGTGTTGCCTCTATACTTAAAAGATTTTCATTTCAACTTCACATGAAAAAAGGAAGAGCTGAGATAGTTAACAGTTCTCTGCATATTTTGAGATTTAGACAATTTTAATACTACTTTTACTATATTGCCACAGTTCTATAACGTGCGACACATGCTAATTTTCTTGTACCCATGTTAAAGAAAAAAGAGTGCGTGCATGTGCACATTAGTTGTCGTGTAAGAGTCTTCTTTTTTCACCCTAAGATGTGGGTGCAAGATCTCTAAACTTGTCTTGAGTGAGTGTTCTTGCTAAATATCGGTCCAACTTTAACAGACTATGATTTTAATTAATTTTGTCTTAATTTTTAATTGTTCTTTCTTCCACTTTTTTTTAAACTAAAAATTCGTTGTCTGGCACTTCCACAACTCCTGAAGCCAAGCTGAACATGGCCCAGCGCATCTTTAATTTTTTCGTTATTCTTCTACCGTTTATCTTCAATACTGCATGTAAATGGCTTCAAGGTTATGTCATATGACATGAGCAGAAGTTTCATCTTTGCTCTAGGTATAAAAAAACGAACCACTAGCCTCCTATTAGGGTGATCGTAGAGAGAGAAGGTTGAGGAGGGGATGAAGAGACATCGAGGGGTAAGGAGGAGACGGGCACAGATGGAGGCTAAGAAGAGATAGACGGAGAGAAGGAGAGCGGAAGGTGGACAGAGAAAGGAAGGGGAAGCGACGGACAGAGAAAGAAAAAAAGGAAGAGATGTATAGACACTGGGAAAAGAAGAGATAAACAGAGAAGGGGGAGGTGAAGATGAACAGGTAGATGGGGTGGTGTAAATAAGCAAAGAAAGGGAAGAGAGGGAAATGGACAGTGAGAGGGAGGAAAAGAAGATGGACAGAGAGAGGGGGAGACGGAGGTGGACGGAAGGGGAAGGAGCGGATGGACAGACGAGAAGAAGCAGATTGGCAGAGAGAGGTGGGAGGAGGAGATACGGAGAGGGTGGTGGACAGAGAGAGAAGGAAGGAGGAGATGGACTAACAGAAGACTGGAATAAATTTATAGACAACTAGTATATTATAAAAGTGGATGTATGTATGTATGGGCTAGATCTCTTCCTAAACCACACATCTCTTCCTAAAACTACTAGATCGATTTCAACCCAAGTTGGTACACATAAACTATATGATCAAAAGTATCTGGACACCACCAAAAACATACGTTTTTCATATTAAATGCATTGTGCTGCCACCTACTGCCAGGTACTCCATATCAGCGACCTCATATCGTGAGAGAGCAGAATGGGCGCTCCGTGGAACTCACGGACTTCGAACGTGGTCAGGTGATTGGGTGTCACTTGCGTCATACAACTGCACGCAAGATTCCAACTTTCCTACACACCCCTAGGTCCACTGCTTACGATGTGACAGTAAAATGGAAACATGAACGGACACGTACAGCACAAAAGCGTACAGGCCGACCTCGTCTGTTGACTGACAGAGACTGCCGACAGTTGAAGAGGGTCGTAATGTGTAATAGGCAGACATCTATCCAGACCATCACACAGGAATTCCAAACTGAGTCAGGATCCACTGCAAGTACTACGACAGGGAGGTGGGAGGTGAGAAAACTTGGATTTCATGGTCAAGCGGCTGCCCATAAGCCACACAACCCGCCGGTAAATGCCAAACGACGCCTCGCTTAGTGTAAGGAGTGTAGACATTGGACGATTGGACAGTGGAAAAACGTCGAATCACGGTACAATATGTGGCGATCCGATGTCAGGGTGTGGGTAAGGCGAATGTCTGGTGAACGTCATCTGCCAGCGTGTAGTGCCAACACTAAAATACGGAGGCGGTGTTGTTGTTATTATAGCTGGCTGATACTCAGACAGCTGATTATTAGTAACTGTATCTCTCAATTAAGTGATAGAAAGTTAAAATATAAGGACTCCGATTTTTCGGCAAAAAGTCGTTATCCCGTACGCGTGCTGTAGTCTTGCTGACAGCACGCGCGTATGGGTGGTCGTTTTTTCATGTTTTTTGTGGCACTATCACAGCACTAGCCTACATTGTTGTTTTAAGCACCTTCTTGCTTCCCACTGTTGAAGAGCAATTCGGGGATGGCAATTGCATCTTCCAACACGATCGAGCACCTGTTCATAGTGCACGGCTTGTGGCGGAGTGGTTACACGACAATAACATCCATGTAATGGACTGGCCTGCACAGAGTCCTGACCTGAATCCTATGGAACATCTTTGGGATGTTTTGGAACGGCTACTTCGTGCCAGGCCTCAACGACCAACATCGATACCTATCCTCAGTACAGCACTCCATGAAGAATTGGCTGCCATTCCCCAAAAACGCCAAAAAAAAATATGTGCCTTCAACGCTAAGGGTGGGCCAGCACCATTTTGAATTCGAGCATTGCCGATGGAGGGCGCCACGTCATTTTCAGCCAGGTGTCCGGATACTTTTGATCACATTGTGTATGACTTACAGTATGGAAAAAACCACTTTGGGCATAAGAACCACATCCCTCTCGAAGGTGTGAGGGAGGGTGGTTCAAAAGTATTCAAGCTTATGACGCGCAAATAGCGAGACTGTATACATCCTGTATTTATTAACGAGAGCACTTAATGAGTTGCAATAAACTTTGCATATAATTGCAGACCCTTATACAATTTTTTCTCGCTCTCACCCTCCACAAAATGATGAAAGACAAAACGTTTTTCGCTTACTAATTATTCGCTGTTAACGCAGTAAAACTGCCGCGTCATGCATGACGTTCTGCATTATTGCTTTGTTAAATCTAACTCTGTTCGCAACACATTTCGTAGACGGTATCCACACATATCCCTGGATATACCTGTAAAATTATATCATTGTATGCCACATCGTTCAGGAAATACGTCACAACATTGAGATGCATAAAAACGGAAATGCAGGGCGATATTCGCTAGAGGTACAGATAAAATTTACGTAAAAAAATGATTGAAATATGTCAAATACATATGAAGTATGGGATACCTCCTAATAATGTGGCAACTCGACATAGCATGGGCTCAACAAGTCGTTGAAAGTCCCCTGCAAAAATAATGAGCCACGCTTCATCTACAGCCGTCCATAACTGCAAAAGTGTTACCGGTGCAGGATTTTGTGCAGAACTGACCTCTATATTATGTCTCATAAATGTTCTATGGGATACATGTCGGACGAACAGGGAAGCCACACCAGTCGTTTGAACTGTCCAGAATGTTCTTGAAACCAATCTTGAACAATTGAGGCCCAGTGAGATGTCGCAATGTCATCAGTAAACATTTCATCGTTGTTTGGGAACATGAAGTACACTACTGGCTGTAAATGCTCAATGCTTGGTTCAGGTGGGCCATAGGACAGCCGCACGGGATTAGCCGAGCGATCTTGACTCTGCAGCCATGAACTGTGCGGCTGGTCCTGGCGGAGGTTCGAGTCCTCCCTTGAACATGGGTGTTTGTGTTAGTCCTTAGGATAATTTACGTTAAGTAGTGTGTAAGCTTAGGGACTGATGAACTTAGCAGTTAAGTCTCATAAGATTTCACTCACATCTGAACATTTTTTTTCTTTTTTTTGACCAGAGGACAGAGTCAATTCCATGTAAAGACAGCCCACTCCGTTAGGGCGACACCACCAGCTCGCATAGTACCTTGTTAACAACTCGGGTCAATCGCTTTGTGGCATCTGTGCCACACTCCAACCCTACCACCAGCTCTTATGAACTGGAACTGGGGACTCATCTGACCAGGCCACGCTTTTCCGGTCGTCTAGGGTCCAACCGAAATGGTCATGCGGCCAGGAGAGACGCTGCAGGCGCTTTTAGCAGAAGCTCTCGCATCGGTCGTCTGTTGTCACAGCACATTAACGCGAAATTTATCCGCACTGTCCTAACGGATACGTTCGTCGTATGTCTGACTTTGATTTCTGCGGCTATTTCACGCATTGTTGATTGTCTGTTCGCACTTACAACTCGACAAAAACGCTGCTGCTCTTGGTCGTTAAGTGAAGGCTGTCGGCCAATTCGTTGACCGTGATGTGAGGTAATGACTGAAATGTGGTATTCTGGGCAAATTATTGATATTGTGGTTCTCGGAATATTGAATTCCCAAACGATTGCCAGCCAGAGTGGCCGTGCGGTTCTGGGCGCTACAGTCTGGAGCCGAGCGACCGCTACGGTCTCGGGTTCGAATCCTGCCTCGGGCATGGATGTGTGTGATGTCCTTAGGTAAGTTAGGTTTAATTAGTTCTAAGTTCTAGGCGACTGATGACCTCAGAAGTTAAGTCGCATAGTGCTCAGAGCCATTTCAACCATTTGAATCCAAACGATTTCCGATATGGAATGTCCCAGAAGTCTAGCTCCAACAGCTATTCCGCTTTCAAAGTCTGTTAATTCGCGTCGTGCCGTCATAATCACAACGGAAACCTTTTCACATGAGTCACCTTGGTACAAATGACAGCTCCACCTATACACCGTTACTTTTGACTTCCTGTATGCAGTACTGCCGCCACTATATGTGTGCACATCACTATTCCATAGCCTTTCCTTTAATTGCAATGTATATGACAAGTGCTTATCCGGCTAAGCCTGCGGGTGACAAACTTCTTCTAAGCCCCTGGATCGATTTCAGCCAAATTTGGTATACATTTTACTTACTGTATGTAAAGAAATACAATGGGGATAAGAAGCAGGAACTTTTACTGGGGTGGAACTGATTATACGGAGAGGGAAGGTGGAACAGGAGATGGACAGAGAGAGTGAAAGAAGAGATGGACAGAAAATGGGGGTGGCGGAAACGGACAGAGAGGGTGGAGGGGTAGATGGACGAGATAGAGGAGGAGGAGACAAACAGAAGCAGGGAGGAGGAGGGGATGGGCTGATAGAAGTCTGGAATGAGTATATACTTGGCCAACACTGGGTACTCAGCTAGTTGTGATATGCCTGTCGGAAATCAGACCTTGCATGGTACTTCTAATAATAACCTAGAATAATAATCTAGAACAATAACGAAAAAATTGACTTGTGCTACTGTACTCCCATTATTAATTATGAACAATTGCTTTAAATATGTACATGGGGTTCTATGGATCGGAGCGTGGAATGTCAGATCCCTTAATCGGGAAGGTAGGTTACAAAATTTAAAAAGGGAAATGGATAGGTTAAAGTTAGATATAGTGGGAATTTGTGACGTTCGGTGGCAGGAGAAACAAGACCTTTGGTCAGGTGAATACAGGATTATAAATACAAAATCAAATAGGGGTAATGCAGGAGTAGGTTTAATAACGAATAAAAAAATAGGAGTGCGGGTAAGCTACAACAAACAGCAGAGTGAACGCATTATTGTGGCCAAGATAGACACGAAGCCCTCGCCTACTACAGTAGTACAAGTTTATATGCCAACTAGCTCTGCAGATGATGAAGAAATTGATGAAATGTATGATGAGATAATAGAAATTTTTCAGGTAGTGAAGGGAGACGAAAATTTGATAGTCATGGGTGACTGGATTACGAGAGTAGGAAAAGGGAGAGAAGGAAACATAGTAAGTGAATATGAATTGGGGGTAAGACATGAAAGAGGAAGCCGCCTGGTAGAATTTTGCACAGAGCATAAGTTAATCATAGCTAACACTTGGTTCAAGAATCATGAAAGAAGGTTGTATACCTGGAAGAACCCTGGAGATACTAAAAGATATCAGGTAGATTATATAATGGTAAGACAGAGATTTAGGAACCAGGTTTTAAATTGTAAGACATTTCCAGCGGCAGATGTTGACTCTGACCACAATCTTTTGGATATGAACTGTAGATTAAAACTGAAGAAACTGCAAAAAGGTGGGAATTTAAGGAGATGGGACCTGGATAAACTGAAAGAACCAGAGGTTGTAGAGAGTTTCAGGGAGAGCATAAGGGAGCAATTGACAGGAATGGGGGAAAGAAATACAGTAGAAGAAGAATGGGTAGCTCTGAGGGATGAAGTAGTGAAGGCAGCAGACGATCAAGCAGGTAAAAAGACGGGGGCTGGTAGAAATCCTTGGGTAACAGAAGAAATATTGTATTTAATTGATGAAAGGAGAAAATATAAAAATGCAGTAAGTGAAGCAGGCAAAAAGTAATACAAACGTCTCAAAAATGAGATCGACAGGAAGTGCTAAACTGCTAAGCAGGGATGGCTAGAGGACAAATGTAAGGATGTAGAGGCTTATCTCACTAGGGTTAAGATAGATACAGGAAAATTAAAGAGACCTTTGCAGAAAAGAGAACCACTTGTGTGAATATCAAGATCTCAGATGGGAACCCAGTTCTAAGCAAAGAAGGGAAAGCAGAAAGGTGGAAGGAGTATATAGAGGGTCTATACAAGGGCGATGTACTTGAGGACAATATTATGGAAATGGAAGAGGATGTAGATAAAGGTGAAATGGGAGATACGATACTGCGTGAAGAGTCTGACAGAGCACTGAAAGACCTGAGTCGAAACAAAGCCCCGGGAGTAGACAACATTCAATTAGAACTACTGATAGCCTTGGGAGAGCCAGTCCTGACAAAACTCTACCATCTGGTGAGTAAGATGTATGAGACAGGCGAAATACCCTCAGACTTCAAGAAGAATATAATAATTCCAATCCCAAAGAAAGCAGGTGTTGACAGAAGTGAAAATTACCGAACTATCAGTTTAATAAGCCACAGCTGCAAAATACTAACGAGAATTCTTTACAGACGAATGGAAAAACTGGTAGATGCGGACCTCGGGGAAGATCAGTTTGGATTCCGTAGAAATGTTGGAACACGTGAGGCAATACTGACCTTACGCCTTATCTTAGAAGAAAGATTAAGGAAAGGCAAACCTACTTTTCTAGCATTTGTAGACTTAGAGAAAGCTTTTGACAATGTTGACTGGAATACTCTCTCTCAAATTCTAAAGGTGGCAGGGGTAAAATACAGAGAGTGAAAGGCTGTTTCCAATTTGTACAGGAACCAGATGGCAGTTATAAGAGTCGAGGGGCATGAAAGGGAAGCAGTGGTTGGGATGGGAATGAGACAGGGTTGTAACCTCTCCCCGATGTTATTCAATCTGTATATTGAGCAAGCAGTAAAGGAAACAAAAGAAAAATTCGGAGTAGGAATTAAAATCCATGGAGAAGAAATAAAAACTTTTAAGTTCGCCGATGACATTGTAATTCTGTCAGAGACAGCGAAGGACTTGGAAGAGCAGCTGAACGGAATGGCCAGTGTCTTGAATGGAGGATATAAGTTGAACATCAACAAAAGCAAAACGAGCATCATGGAATGTAATCGAGTTAAGTCGGGTGATGCTGAGGGAATTCGATTAGGAAATGTGACGCTTAAAGTAGTAAAGAAGTTTTGCTATTTGGGGAGCAAAATAACGGCTGATGGTCCAAGTAGAGGAGATATAAAATGTAGACTGGCAATGGCAAGGAAAGCGTTTCTGAAGAAGAGGAATTTGCTAACATCGAGTATAGATTTAAGTGTCAGGAAGTCGTTTCTGAAAGTATTTGTATGGATTATAGCCATGTATGTAAGTGAAACATGGACGATAAATAGTTTGGACTGAGAGGGAATGTAAGCTTTCGAAATGTGGTGCTACAGAAGAATGCTGAAGATTAGATGGGTAGATCACGTAACTAATGAGGAGGTGTTGAATAGAATAGGGGAGAAGAGGAGTTTGTGGCACAACATGACAAGAAGAAGAGACCGGTTGGTAGGGTATGTTCTGAGGCATCAAGGGATCACCAATTTAGCATTGGAGGGCAGCGTGGAGGGTAAAAATCGTAGAGGGAGACCAAGAGATGACTACACTACGTAGATTCAGAAGGATGTAGGTTGCAGTAAGTACTGGGGGATGAAGAAGCTTGCACGGGATAGAGTAGCATGGGGAGCTGCATCAAACCAGTCTCAGGACTGAAGACCACAACAACAACATATATAGCTGTAAACGTTTTGCACCATCCTCATGAATTATGAAGTTTCTATGTGTGTCTTTTAAAATCTGTACTATCTTTCTAAATACGACAGGATATAGCTACGTACAGCCACCTGTGTAAAGGATATGAACCTGAAGCTGTATTCACGGAGCAGTTCAGTAGTCAGCAGAGCAGCAGAGCACGCAGCGTAATATGTCTGCAGTAATGAGTGGGGCAATCCGGCTTCATTGTACACTGTTCTGTTTGCCCATATGGCGCGAAAGCTCATTTTGGCCTTCGACCGTCCGCCACGTGTCTTTTTACAACAATAATAATTGTGAGCAGCAGATGTTGCGTATCGGATTTGCGTACAACATAGTGACGTCATTCCAACATTCAGTCAGTATCTTGAGACATAAAACGCTGAAGACTGCTTAATACTGGTTGTCCAAAGTCAAATACACAAGATGTCAGTAAGGAAGCAGTACTAGTTAAATCGCAATTTTCAAGGTCACTGATATGATAAGACATGGCTTGTAGTGATAAGACATCCAGCGTATCATGTTACACCCGAAGCTACAGCTCAAGGAAAATTAAAAGTCAACCCCCGCCCTGTCCACACGCTTGAGGCAATTGTGTATGATAAATTGAAGGTCAGGGTATAACCTGATAACCCGTATGTCTTATCACTGGAAGAACTATTTTATCTTATTAATGACCTTGAAAACTGTGTGTAAACTGGTACCATTCCCTGCTGATGATTACCACTGCCTACAAAATGTGGCTCATAGATTTCCCGAAGAAAATACAACAGAAGACGGGCAGGATAACACCTGGAAAGCAGCCCGAATCAGTGGCGTTCGATTCTTTACACAGGCGAGTGCTTTATTTGTCTGACACCTGATAATCGTCGTAGAAGAGTGTACTAGTGTAAATACCAATCAGGTCGGAGGCTGGCAGTTCAAGGGGTTAGTGAGAACGGTCGGTCAGTCGTAGTTTAGGATGCCACGGCTGTTGCGGCTTGTATTATGTAATGATGCGACACTGCTCTCGTCACTTGAGGGCTGTACGGTATGAGGGCAAGATTCTCCAACCCATTGCTTACTTCTACACTAAAAACTTCGATGATGGGTTGCTCTTTCTGCAGTAGCAGAGTGCCCCGACTCGTGAGTACCTACCTCCACGGTCCGGAAGTCAACCGAATGGCATGGTCTGCGGTATCTGCTGTCATGAACCCAATTGAGCACGCTTGGGACCAGCAGAAACTTGTAGAGCGTAGTAGCAGGAACCCTCCAACACGCTGGATGACCAGAGGATGGCAGCCGTCGTAGGATGGGATAACCTAGAGCACCAACGTACCGACGACACCGTGGACTGACCAACAAACTGGATTCAAGCACGCTACAGTGCAAGGGGCGAGACGAGATGGTGTTGAATGTTACCCCGCAACTGGTTTTGTCTTCCCAGGTGTGCAAAGAAGACTTTTTCGAACAGACTGCCTTTTTTTGTCGCTGTTTTGTTTTCATTTAACGTTGAAGTTTTATATTTTAGTTTCTTAAGTATTCCTCTCTCATTCTCATATAAAAAAACTTTCTCTCATATATATTTATGGAAGGCAAAACCATCACCTACCTGCAGGTTGATCCTAATCGCGATGGTATGCTTTTGCCTTTCTCCAGTCTTGTGAACTACTTACTCAACATTTTATACGGTGGCCTACGGTTTAAAGTGGAAATGGAACCAGCTGCAAATTGGAATTCTCACGTTTTAAATTGTTATCAGGGGTAAAGTAAGGCACTGAGCTGTTATTTGCTCCTGCTCACTTAGACCCAAGGTCACATTACTATAACTTCGTTACGTGTCACTGAATTTCATTTATTTCGTCTGCACCTATTCCTTTTACTTTATTTGCGATAATGGTTGAAGCAAAAGAAATGAATCAAAATTTGTGCTGCAGCCGAGACCCGAACCTGGGTCGTTCTGTTTGTGAGGCACAATTGCTGATCATTACACCACCACAGTACTATGGTTAACATTGCTGTACGAACTAAGAAACTCTAGTGCCCTCTCCAACACAAACTTCATATCTTCTGCTTACTTTCCCTTACATTGGCACTACTGCCATGGCTCTCAGGCATTGGAATAGCACCCCAAAGTTGGACGTAATGGGAAGGAAGAGACTTAAATGTCTCCGGAAAAAAATATAAGATCTGTAAGATCATCTATGGCACAGGATTTTCCCATTACTTCCAACGCTGGGGTGCTATAACAATGCCGTAGAGCCCGGTGTCCGGACATTTGCTACACCGGACATTTGCCACGCTGGACATAAGCCATGGTTTTACCTGCTCCGAGGGGTTGGGTCCCTTGTCTCCCCTCCCCGTCCCTCCCTCCTACTCCTCCTCCTCCTCCTCCTCCTCCTGCTCACCCGCCCGCCCAGTTTGCTTTCGAAGTTCCTAACGTGACCATCAGTATGGAAGTTATTACAACGAACAAGGGCACACCTTGTGCTCATTAGAAAGGTTAGGCGTATCTTAAACAGAGGGATCTCTGAAGAAGGTGTTGTTACATGGATGTGCTTACGCCGAAAAGCGGATCATTGCAAGGGAAAGCTGCTTTCGAGGAACGGAGAAGTGTTGAGGGTATTAGAACATCTCTGTGGACCACCTGATGATGCAGCTTTGAAAGTGAGAAAGCAAGTGGAAAGAGCGAAGAGAAGGTCTCCAGAAGAAATTACACAGCTATCGGAGATATACGCGGACGAAATGGGAAATCTACATAATAAAGTTTATGACTTGGTTACAGTGATGCCTAATTCAGAATCTATGAAGAGAACCATGCGTCGTCGATGGAGTCAAGAGTGGGGGAACCAACAAGAGCCTAAGAACTCTTATGAAATTGATCTTCATGAAGATCTATTAAAAATGGGAGATGGCAGTAGTTTTCTTCTGGAAGATGATAGATTAGAGGTGAGGATAATGATTTTTAGTGGAAGCAAAGGAAAAGAAAGTTTATAAACATGTTCCCATTTTTTATGGATGTAACATTTAAGAGATGCAGCAAGCAGTTTGCACAGATCTACACCATACACGTAGATTTAGGAGGCCCGATTAAAGAAACAAACATTCTTCCTACTGTATTTGCACTGCTCCCTAATAAGAAGAAAGACACATATGTTCGTCTGTTTCGTCTGATGAAACAGGCAGTCTCTGAGTGGTGTCCTAAACAAGTAAAGATGGACTTTGAGGCAGCTGCGATAACGGCCATTCGTTAAGTTTTTCCCACAACTGAAATAAATGGATTCCATTTCCATATGAAGAAGAGTTTATGGAGAGGAACTCGAGTTCCCGGTCTAACTGTACCGCTAGTACGAGGATTTAAGACTTCACGTCAGCACGTGTGCAGCGCTGGCAGATGTAAAACCGGAGACCGTAAGCAATGGATGAATTGAGATTCATGCAGAAGCTCCTGATAACGGAAGTTTCTCTCAAATTTTTGACTACTTTGTGGATAGCTGGTTAGAGAATGATGATATCGCAATAGAAATGTGGGACTGTTCGGAAAAAGGCACAGAACGTCGAATGCTGATGAAGGGTAGCACAACAAAATAAATAGTATTATTGGAAACCCTCACCTTAAAATCAACTATTTGGTGGAGTGCTTGAAAAAGGAAGCAGAGCTCACAAACTGCATGTACATGAAATTGGAAATGAATCTTGAAGGTAAGAAGAGGAAGAAGAAGTACCTGAAGCTGGACGACAGGATAGAGAGAATCGTAAAGAATTATGAAGAGACTGGCAACATTAGGCCTTGCTTGAAAGCCATTGCCCATATTCAGAAACTGGACTAAAATACGTTAAAAATAATGTATTAAAAAGTATGAAGAGCACCGAGTCCTCGCAGGTTACTGACATAAAATTATTAAAACATTGAAGCAGCATTATCGGAGCTAATATTAAGTTGTAATTGTAAATAGAGTTTACATTAGTTCAGCGTGTTTAGGCTGATTTTACACACGCCAGAATGGTAGATGGTCGTTTATCATTTTCACGGTCCAAAGCCTGTGCAAAGTGTGATGCGAATCAGCCTTTAATGTAAAAATTAAAAAGTGTTTCAAGCCTCACAAAAGTATCCCTATTGTTGTCACGTTAAGATAACTTTTTTCTGCCTTCCAATATTATGGGCATACTATTAAATAATTGTGAGTTCTAAAATAATTTTCTGAAGCTTCAGAATCGTAACTATCACCTTAAATATCATGGTTTGTTAAACTGATAGTATACGCTTTCATAAAAGAAAATGGGAACTGAACCTTTGAATTGCACCTAAAATTGACATCCCAAAACTGATCTGATGCTAAGGTAGACAATTTTGGCACCTCAAATATTTTTATTTAAGTTTAGCTGCAAACATTTATAGTAGATGTAAATCTACTTAAGTACATTTAGATATAATCCTTTAAAAATTAAAATTTCTTACTAAATTGTTGATTATCTTTAAACACGTCTGTAAAAGCAAGGAGCTTTCTACTGGTAATTAATTGTTACTAAAGAACATCAGAAACAAATGTATTAGACCTACTTTTCTTATACATTAGAGACTTTTTGAAAAGATATTTGATAATTTCCTCTGTCACTGACAGTGTAATTTCAGTTGCTTCAGGAAAACCAGGGATATCTACTTCTAAATTATGTTTGCAGCTGTTCTCATTTCGAATTCTGGAATATTTACTTCGTCTTCTTTTGTGGAGGAATTTCGGAAAATGCATTTACTGTCTCCACTTCAGTGGCACTGTCATCAATAACATTACCGTCGCTGTCGCGCAGTAAAGGTACTCACTGAGCCTTTCCGGTGGTTTACTTAACATGGGACCAGAATCTCTTTGGATTTTCCGCCACATTTCTAGAGCGAGTTTCGTTGTGGAAACTATGAAATGCATCCGCACCAAATTTCGAGCCTCAGTAAAACTTCACCAATCTTGGAGATTTTGCGTTCGTCTAAATTGTACGTGCCTTTTGCGGTGTTCCTGCGACAGCTTTCTGCCGTGTTTTGTGTACCATGGGGGATCAGTTCCGTCTCTTATTAATTTATTTGATATGAATATCTCGAGTGCTGTTGATACTATTTCTTTGAACTTAAGCCACATATGGTCTCCATTTACATAGTTTGGAAGGATTGAAGACTATCTCTTAGAAAGATGTCACTTGAATTTTTAGCTGCTTTTATAAATATATATATTTCGCGTTTAGTTTTGGTGAATTTC
The DNA here is from genome assembly GCF_023897955.1 of Schistocerca gregaria. Lineage (NCBI taxonomy): Eukaryota > Metazoa > Arthropoda > Insecta > Orthoptera > Acrididae > Schistocerca > Schistocerca gregaria. The sequence continues at coordinate 308,849,537 of NC_064927.1, forward strand.
TTTGTTACGGAAGTGAGCCTCTCTACGACTGCGTGTTTACTAATCCCTGTATCCATCGTGATACTCAGGATTATTTGTGGCTAAGAGGTCAAGTGTGTTTTCGTAACCATTTACAATTTGAATGACCTCGTCAACTAATTGTTAAAAATAATTTTTAAAAAAGCATTTAGAACAATTACGGAAGTTGTTTTCTATTCACAATAGGGTATGAAAATGTATTTTTGTCAACATACGGAAGGTAGATTGAAGTAACGGCCAACTATAATTGTATAAGTAGGGTACCTATTTGTGATGAGACTCAAGTTTTTCTTTTCTTTGAACTATTCAGCAACTGTTTCATGTGAGACAGTGGCTCGGTAAAAGGAACCAGTTATTAATTTATTCCGGTTGTCGGGTATAATCTCCGCCCATACTAATTTACAGGAACTATCTGCTTCAAAGTCGATTGTGAGCTTACATTATTTTTCCTTAAGTTGTCCTTCTTGCTTCTGTTGTAGTGCAGATCATTACAATTACGGCTTTTCCCTCCAGAACCAAAGATGCTTTCTCTGTGACCCTGTAAATACCAGAGCTAAACAATGTAGAACAACAACGTACGTTACAAGCTTAGCATTCTGTATTACTTCCTTTCCTTATTTCTAACATTTTAAAATTGTAAGTCGACTTTAGATTACATGCCAATCATATATTCTTATCTCTATTTAGTGAACGTGTTTTCAATTGTTTTGAACATTGTCCCGCTACACTTTATTAACTAATGTTTTTAGAGAGTAAATTAATATGGAGTATGTCGTTCTTCTTTTCAAACATTCACAAACCCATTTATTCTTTCCCTATTGTCTTTTGGGTATGCAGTTGTAATAATTAAAGTAGGCACAAACGCAGTGATAAAAGAGAAATGATTAGCGTACATTTGCATTCTCGTTTCATCGTTCCTTTCTTGTTGCTCCCATGCCGATGGACTGTTTCTATCGCAATCAGTAAGCGTGAAAGGAAGCTACCGTACAGACAGAGGAATCTATATTTATACTTGGCAGAACTAATTACATACTGATATAATCGTCGGTATTGCTTTCGTTTCCCAAAAGTTATCAATATTTCGATTTCGGAAAAGAAGCTCTGTATTTGGCCAAGATGTCTAAGAAGAAGGTCCCTTACGTACTGTTTGTATCGAGTAAGATGTGGAGATGGCGGTTTGAAAGCGGACAGAGGTAGTGCGGGGAAGGGCGTCCCTTACCTGAGGGATCGCTACTCAAGCTACCTGGCGAAGGGGCAAGTGTGGCAAATGTCTGGGGTGGCAAATGTCCGGTGTGGCAAATGTCCGACATTCGTAGGGCCATGACAGTAGTGACAATGTAAGGGAAAATAAGCGGAAGATGTGAATTGAAGTTTGTGTTGGGGAGAGCTATTGAATTGGGTAGTGCGCGCAGGGCTGTTAACCTTAGTGCTGTGGTGATGTCGTGGGTAGCATTTCTCCCTGACAAACAAGAAGACTTGGGTTCGAGTCCCGGCGGTAACACGAATTTTCATCCATTTCTTCTGCCTAAATCATTATCGCAGATAAAGAAGAGGCTTAAATGTGTCAGGGAAAAATATAATTAGTGTATAAGATCCATTCACTTTATTTGAGTGAATTTTATCTAATTGTTGTATACTCAAAGGTATACGCCTCCGTTGCTGAGTGGTCAGTGCAGATGGCTGTCATGAGGTGGACGCAGCTTCGATTGCTGGTAATACCAAGGATTTTTCCTTGGTGGGTGGGGTGGTACGGCACTAAGCCTCGTGATACTAATGGAGCAGCTACGTTAGTGAGTAGTAGCGGTTCCAAGGTCTGTAAATTCGGCAAAACGACCGGGAGAGTGGTGTGCTGGCCATATTCCCCTCCATGTCGCATTCGCATGACGTTCAATGGCAGATGACGACACGGCGACCGTTCGATATCTCTTGGGCCTTCACGATCTACACAATGAGCTTGTTACACTGAAAGATCTGCCATCAAATCCGTTCTATCGGTGGTGCTATTTACTCGTACGCCTTGGAAGGACCTATGGTTTTAGTTTTTGGAAAGAACAGCAAGAAAAATCAGTGGTATTAAAATTTTGAGTTTGGGCTCGAGGTGAGTCCAGTTAAGGCAACTACTTGATACTTGGAAGATACCGATTCGAATCCAGTTCAGGCACAATTTTTTATTAATCAAAATAAAGTCTAAGTAGTGTTACCATGATATAACTTGAAGCAAAATACACATCTGGTGTGGTACACGACTCCTGCCTCTACCTGAACGACGCAGTGCAAATTGTCTCTGATACTTTCAGGCTACTTAATAGTTCAAGCGTTATGACCAAAGTGAGTTGATTGTGTGATCAAAAGCATTTACAAACAGTCTTCGAAATATCTTGTTTCAAGACCGAAGCAAAATAATGCAATACAGCATCGAACGGATCTGACAGTTTGTCAAAAGTGGCACTTACCAATCAACTTCTGTTGCCACTGTCAGCTTTTAATATTTACGTCGGTGATGTTCTGAAGAAAATGAATATATCGGAATAAAAAAATTCGCCCTGTTGTATGTTTTTTAAGGGAAGTCTGAGTTATGAGTTGGCTACTATTTCAGGAGGTTGAAGTCATATGAACACGCATAGGCCAGGAGCACACAGTGAACTTTGTAATGGAATTCCAAGTTTAACTGATGACACGCTCGACGAAGTCAGCTTTTCTAGACTCACACTGAGGAGCGGATGGGAGTGGCACTGTCACCATCTTGAGTGAGATGAAATGATGTCAGAGGCTAATGTCACAGTCCCGCATTTAAGATTCACAGCCGGAGAACGATATGTACGCCCTCCTCCTTCCAAAAGAGCAGTTTGGAAACATAGAACTTCAAGCACAGCACACATAAGCTGTGCAAAATTAAAGATCCGGACTCACGTTCTCCGTGTGCGAAACCAATAATTTCGTAGGCTCCTGAAGCAAAAGTGAAGTGAGATTTGTGTCTCAGAACAATGCGATGTCGTTAGGAGACCATTCGTGGTGACGAGGACACGACATTGTGTTGCTCGGCGCGTCTTATACAGCGGAGACAATGGAAGAGATGTCAGAGACCCGCTGGACGTCTTTCTAACCGTGACTCACATGCAAGTGACTCATTGTTGCCAACCTATCTGATCGGTTGACTCCGACAGACCCACAAAGTTAGCAAATATGGGAAGATATATCTTAATTGATTCTTCACTGTGTAGTGTGGTCGTCTGTAGCATTGCAAATAATGATAACAGAATGTAGGAGAAGTGCAGCTTCGTCTGATTCTCATAAAATGTACTGCATAACTAATTCAGTGCGTTATTTGCGTCAAAGAAGGCTTAAAAAAGAACTCAAAGTAGAAGAAGTTCTCTCAAAAAACTAAAATATCTCGTTCATTGTGTGTAAAGACTGAGAACTTCGCAATTAATTTGATTCACTGATTAATTTCTAATGTAACATTCATTATTTTCCTTCTATCTGGTCCACATACTTGTGTGTAAAATCCATTTATCTTAACATAAATTTACGATACCCTTTAATTGAAAACGTGCAGTTTTTTATGGGAAAGCCTGAAACACGTTCTTGTGTTTGGGTAATTGTTGCTCACCGTACAGGTGTGCAGTTGCTACTGCTAGTCTATTAACCGCTGATAGAAATGTGTTTAAATTAGTGTTCCTTAATACGGAGACAGTTGCCGAAATCAGATATTGGATTGTAAGGTGTACCCGGGAGCAGATATAGACACGGATTACAGTTTAGCAATGGTGAAGAGTAGACTGATGTTTAAAAGAATATCATTGTGGAACGTAGTGGGAACTGAAATAATGAGGAATAATGAGAACCGTTTGCAGATCGCTAAGGTTGTGGAAACTGCGATAAAGAATGCCAGTGTAGGCATCTCAATTGAAAAGGAGTTGACATCTCTAAAAATGGCAATCACAGATGTTGGACACCCAAATATAAGTAAAAGGACAGCAACTGCGAAGGAACCTTCGGTAACAGAAAAAATATTTCAGTTGACCAACGAAAGAAGGAAGTGCAAAAATGATACGGGAAAGAGAGGAATACAGCAGTATAAATCACGTAGAAGTGAAATCAACAGGAAGTGCAGTGATTCCAAGGTGAAATGGCTGATGCGAAGAAATCGAAAAAGAAATGACCTCGGAAGGACTGACTCAGTACATGTAAAAGTCAAAACAGCCTTCGGTGAAATCAAAAGCATGGGTGGTAACAGTAATAGTGCAATGGAAATTCAACTGTTAAACGCAGATGAGAGAGCGGATGGGTGGAAAGAGTACAGTAAACGCTGCTATGACGGGGAGTGCTTGTCTGATGATGCGTCAGAAGAAGAAACAGGAGTCAATATACACTGTAGCGCCAAAGAAACTGGTATAACCAGGTGTATTCAAAATAAGAGATACGTAAAATGCAGAATACAGCGCTGCGGTCGGAAATCCCTATAAAAGACATCAAGTATCTGGCGCAATTGTTAGATCGGTTACTGCTGCTAAATTGGCAGGCTATCAAGATTTAAGTGAGCTTGAAATTGGTGTTGTAGTCGGCGCACGAGTAATGGGTCACAGCATCTCCAGGGTAGGGATGAAGTGGGGATTTTCCAGCACGACCATTTCACGAGTGTACCGTGAATAGCAGGAAACCGGTAAAAGATCAAATCTCCGACATCGCTGGGGCAGGAAAAAGAACCTGCAAGAACGGGATCAACGACGACTGAAGAGAATCGTTCAAAGTGACAGAAGAGCAACCCTTCCGCAAATTGCTGCTGATTTCAGTGCTGTGCCATCAACAAGTGTCAGCGTGCGAACCATTCAACGAACATCATCCGCAACCGCTACGGTCGCACGTTCGAATCCTGCCTCGGGCATGGATGTGTGTGATGTCCTTAGGTTAGTTATATTTAAGTATTTCTAAGTTCTATGGGACTGATGACCTCAGATGTTAAGTCCCATAGTACTCAGAGCCATTTGAACCATTTTTTGAACATCATCGATATGGGCTTCCGGAGCCGAAGGCCCATTCGTGCACCCTTGATGTCTGCATGACGCAAAGGTTTAAGCCTCACCTGGGCCCGTCAACACCTAGACTGGACTGTTGATGACTGTAAATATGTTTTCCTTTCGGCGGAATCTCGTTTCAACTTGCATCGAGCGGATGGACGTGTACGGGTATAAAGACAATCTCACTGATCTATGAACCCCGCATATCAGCAGGGGACTGTTCAAGCTGGTGGAGGCTCTGTAATGGTGTGGAGCGTGTGCAATTGGAGTGATGTGGGACCCCTGATACGTCTAGATACGTCTCCTAGAGGTGACACGCATGTAAGCATCCTGTCTGATCACCTGCCTCCATTCATATCCCTTGTGCGTTCCGACGGACTTTGGTAATTTCAGCAGGACAATGCGACACCCACACATCCAGAATTGCACAGAGTGGCTCGAGGAACACTGTTCTGAGTTTAAACACCTCCGCTGGCCACCAATCTCCCCAGACATGAACATTATTGAGCATATCTGGTATGCCTTGCAACGTTCTGTTCACAAGATGTCTGAATCCCCTCGCACTCTTACTGATTTATGGACAGTCCTGCAGGATTCAGGGTGTCATTTCCCTCTAGCACTACATCAGACATTAGTCGAGTTCATATCACTTCGTGTTGCTGCACTTCCGTGTGTTCGCGGGGGCCCTACATGATATTAGGCAGGTGTACCAGTTTCTTTGACTCTTCAGTGTAGAAGAGGCTGGTGATACAGTATTGGACTTAGAATTTAAAAGAGCGTCAAATAAGGCAAAACGGACAGATAACATTCCTTTAAAATTTCTAAAGTCATGACTGTTCAGGCTGGCGTGTAGAATCTATAAGACTGGCGATGTACCTTCAGAATTTTGGAAAAATATCATCCACCCAGTTCCGTAGATAGCGAGGACAGATAAGTGCGAGAACTATTCGACAATCAGCTTAACAGCTCATACATCCAAGCTGCTGACAAATATAATATATAGATGAATGAAAAAAAGTGAGGATCATTTAGCTGACGATCAGTTTGGCTTTAGGAAAGGTAAAGGCACCAGAGAGCACTTCTTACGTTGCGCTTGATAATGGAAACAAGACTGAAGAAAAATCAAGAGAAGCTCACTGGATTTGTTGACCTAGATAAAGTGTGCGAAATAGCGAAACTTGTTCGGAGCTCCTAGAAAGATAGGAGTAAGCTATGTGAAAACGAAAAGGAGTAAAATGGAGAAAAGACAAAAGCACTGGGAAGCAGGATAAATGAGAATAGCGAGAAACTTAACGTCAAAATCGGTGATCACGAAATAGACGAAGTAAAGGCATTTGCTACCTTTGAAGCAAACTGACCAATGACGGACGAAGCAAGGAGGATGTAAAATAAAAAGACTGGTGCGGGAAAAGACGGCATTCCTGGTCAAGTAAAATCTACCGTTATGAAACACAGCCCTTAATTTGAAGAAGGCACTACAGAGAGTATACATTTGGAACTGAGCATTGTTTGCAGTGAATGATGGACTGTGGTAAAACCCGGAACAGATGGAATCGAAGAGTTTGAGATGTGGTGGTAGAGAAGAATGTTGAAAATGAGGAGGTTCTCCGAAGAATCGGCGAAGGGTGTAACACTTGGGAAACACTGACAAGAAGAACGGAGAGGATGATAGGACACCAGGAATAACTCCCATGGTTCTGGAGGCAGCTGCAGAGGTTAAAAACTGTAAGGGAAGACAGAGATTTAGGTATATGCAGCAAATAACTCATGACTTAGAGTGCAATTGTTTCTCTGAGATGAAAAATTTGGCGTAGGAGAGAAATTCGTGGCTGTCCGCATCAAACCAGTCAGAAGACTGATGCCGTCCCCCTCCCCCCCCCCCCTCCAAAAAAAACGCAATGTACATACGTTCGTTGACTGGAATATTTGTCAAAGAATTTCTGGAATAAATAATGTGCTTTCACTCTCTAATTGATCAGAATCTAAGATGCCTTTGTGAGTGTCTCAAAGTGTTTCAACAACAGTAGTAGAAACGCTGAGTCTGCAAAGTTCGTACTAGTATAAATATAAGACAGTTACGTTCTACAACTCAATATCTACACTCCGACTCTGCAAACCACTGTTTACTGTGTACTCCCCATTGTACCACATATTAGGGTTTCCTCTATTCTCGCAAGTACGACTGGAACAATGACCGCTCAAGTGGTCTGTGCGCGCTGTAATTAATCTAATCTTGTTTTCGTAGTCCTTGCAGTAGCGAGACTTACGTGGTTGGAGCATACTCCAACATTCATTCCTCCCTTAATGCTGGTTTTTGAAACTTCGCAAGTACCGTTTCCCTCAATTGCTGACCACCGTTTAAGCACCTGCTTGTTCGGGTTATTCAGCGGTTTGTGACGCTCTCCCATTGTTCAGACACCTGTCATTGTCTGTGCTTCTCTTCTTTGTATACATTCACGATCTGCAGTTAATATTATTTGTTACGGGTGTCACACACTTAAGCAACGCCGTAGGGTAGGGCGCATGAGTGTTTGGTCAGAAATCTTCTTTGTAGACTGGCTGCATTCTTCACAGTATCTTACCGATGAACCGAAACCTGCCACCTGCCGCACATAGGACTGACCCTGTATGATCGATCTATTCCGATTCCCCACAAATTATTACACTCAAGTTGACTGACGTCAGTTGTGACTCACTGATATTGTAGTTATAGAATACAACATTTCTGTGTCTTTTCGAAAGCACAATTTAGGTTTTTGAAGATGATAGATTAATGAATAATCTACAAAAAAATGCCTCAGGTTACTATAAAAAAAAAGTTTTTCATCATCTCGACTGCCAGAACTCCTGACGTTGAGTGTGGATATTCTATCACAGACACAGCCCCTTTCACTGTTCAGAGATGTCACTAAACCCGCCCAAAGATGTAAACAACCATGCATGGGCAGCGCCTATTAGACGGAGGGGGTCCGGCAGCTGATCAGTTCCAATCATTCCACCAGGAAGGAGGTACACGGCTCGTGTTGTCTGTAGTTCAGCCATGCTGAGCTGTGCACGGCTGGTGTTCAAGCCATTTATTGTTTATCATCTTCTATTACAGTAGTGCCGCCTCCTTTTCTTATTCCATTTACTGGCGTCACTAACTTCCTACCTTATTTGCACGTGAGTGGCAGCAGCAGCGCGTATCGATAGTGCACTGTCGTACCATCTCTGGAGCGACCGACAGTATTTCCGGGCCGTCATGTGTCTGGAAGTCAGTTGGTGGACGGGCCAACAGTGAGTCGGGAGATAGCAGCAGTGAAGTTGGGGACGGAGAACGGGTGAGGCGCGGACAGACGGTGCTCACAGACCAATGGCGACACAGGAGATTGGAGTGGGACGACCGTTGGTTGGTCCATCGGTTGGTTGTCTCAGCAGACGACGTGTCCTTCGACCGTTTCAGTGTGTGGCAGTCAGTCGGTTGGGGCAGAGCAGCGAGGAAGTCTCCGTGGTGTATAGTCAGGCTGGAGCCGCTGGCGGCGTGCACACACGGTTGGAGTTATGAGGCGCTTCTTGCGAGGGTTACGGCGTTCGTCGCCCACTGATCCTGGACACTAAAGTTGAGTGCTCACTTAACCTACAATCAAGCCTCTGCTCCTATCACATCTCTTCGTTTGATCCTGGTTGTGTCTTTCTGGGAGATTTCTGCGAGCAACAACGTGTGTGCATTGAAATCGACTAGAATTGCAGCCATCTTCCTGTTTAGTCTGTAACTTTATTTAATTCATATTTTCATTAATTAAGTGTACCAGAGGTATCTTTTGCCTTGTGGTCGGTGATGATCTAGTACCTGCTCCGGTCGCTTACGTAGTTTTGGCAGTGTATTTTCCTCGTCATGTTGATGCTGTCCAGCACGGCATGTAGATCGACAGCTGAGGTGTTATTGGTAGTTTTGGGAGTTTCTTCTCACTTGGCTTGATTGAGCACTAGTATCCAGAACGTTGTGCTATTGAAATCTTGTTGTCGTTTTGCTGGTCGGGTGGAGCAGAACTGATCTTGTTGGTTGGTTCGCTGGCTGGCTTTCGGTTGGTTTGCCTTCCGATTAAGAGATTGTCGGTCTGGATGCCTGTCTCACCTAAACGTGCGTTAGTGATACCTTCCCAGGCTGATCCTTGGAACCTTCTGAGCACCGCTCCTTGTGTTCTACATAGTGATTTCCTTTTTAGTTTTAAGTACTCTTGTGGCCTTCAGCCGACTTTTAGCCTATTAAAAGTGCAAGGCTTTTCTTCTTAAGCCTTAAGCCGTAAAAAAAAAAAAGGTTTCTTCTTTGGTATGTGGCCTTCAGCCGAGTTTCAGCCTTTCAAAATTAGAATTGAAAATTCCTTGTGCCTGGGCCTTAAGCCGTAAATTGGTTTCAAGTTGGTATGTGGCCTTCAGCCGAGTTTTCAGCCTTTTCAAATCAAAGTTGAAAAATTTTGTCTAGGCCTTAAACCCTAAGAAATACTTTCTAGTTTTTATGTAATCTTTGGCTGAGCTTTCCAGCTTAAATTAAAAATTGGAAATTTCTTTGTCTGGGCTTTAAGCCGTGAGATTGTTTGAATTTCGTATGTGGGCTTCAGCCGAGAGTTACGTGAAGCGTTTTAGGATTAAGCCTTTTGCGTATTTTAGTAGAAATTTAGAAGCTCTTCCCTGTAGGCCTTAAGCCATAAAATTGTTATCTGCATGTTTTGTGGCCTACAGCCGAGTTTTAATCCCTCTTAAATAAAAGATTAAAAATCCTTGTCTTGCCCTGAAGTCATAAGCTTGTTACTCTTAAGTATGAGGCCTTCAGCCGAGTTTTATACAAAATACTTAAAGATAAGGCCTTCAACCTTTTCAAACTGAAAGCTCTACTTCCTAGGCCTTAAGCCCGTAAACTGATTTGTTGATATGCGGCCGTCGGCCGAGTTTTCAGCCTATTTAGATTAAATTTTGAAAATCTTTGTCTTGGCCTTAAACCGTAACACTGTTCTTGATGAATGTGAGGCCTTCAGGCGAATTCTATGGGAAAAATTTAAGCTAAGGCTTTCGGCCTATTCATATTGAAGACAATTTCTTTTTAAAGAAGTGAGCCTCCAGAAGAACTCCTATACCTTAATTACTTGCTTAGGCCTTATGCCTTGGATTTTCGATGTGGCCCTCAGCCGATCTAAAGTAAATCAAAGAAGGTCTTTCGTTAAAACCTTGACAGTTTTGATTCTTGCTTGTGTGTTGTAAGAAATAAAGTTTATGGGTTGAGTGCAACTGACAGTAACTTATTTTGGGTCCTTTCCACAAATACAACCGCAATCGCTCTGTCCTGCTCGCCCAGGCATTTCACATGCCTAGACGGTCAATACCGCAGTTCGGTCGCGTCCGCAGTGCTACTTTGTGGCATGAAGGGCTCTCAACAAGGGAAGTCTAAAAGCGAATCGGAGTGAACAAAAGCGATGTTGTTCGGACATGGAGGAGATACAGAGAGACAGGAACTGTCGATGACATGCCTCGCTCAAGCCGCACAAGGGCTAATACTGCGGTGGATGACCGGTACCTACGGATTACGGCTCGGTGAAACCCTAGCAGCAACACTACCATGTTGAGTAATGCTTTTCGTGCAGCCACAGGGCGTCGTGTTACGACTCAAATTGTGCGCAACCGGCTGCATGATGCGCAGCTTCACTCCCGACATCCATGGCGAGGTCCATGTTTGCAACCACGACACCATGCAGCGCGGTGCAGATGGGACCAGCAACATGCCGAATGGACCGCTCAGGATTGGCATCACCTTCTCTTCACCGACGAGTGTCGCTTATGCCTTCAACCAGATAATCGTCGAAGACGTGTTTGGGGGCAACCCGGTCAGGCTGAACGCCTTAGACACGCTGTCCAGGGAGTGCAGCAAGGTGGAGGTTCCCAGCTGTTTTGGAGTGGCAATATGTGGAGCCGAAGTACGCCGCTGGTGGTTATGAAAGGCGCCATAACGGCTGTACGATACGTGAATGCTATCCTCCGACTGATAGTGCAACAATATCGGCAGCGTATTGGCGAAGCATTCGTCATCGTGGACCACAATTCGCGCCCCCATAGTGCACTTCTTGTGAATGACTTCCTTCAGGATAACGACATCGCTTGACTAGAGTTGCCAACATAGATCTAGATAGATTGGAAAGGGCTGTTTAACGACGATGTGAGCCACCAACCAGTCTGAGAGATCTACGCCGAATCGGCGTTGAGGAGTGGGACAATCTGCACCAGCAATGCCTTGATGAACTTGTGAATAGTATGCTACGACCAATACAGGCATACATCAAAGCAAGAGGACGTGCTAGGGGGTATTAAAGGTACCGGTGTGTACAGCAATCTCGACTACCACCTCTAATGGTCTTGCTGTATGGTGGTACAACATGCAATGCGTGGTTTTCATGAGCAATTAAGGGCGGAAATGATGTTTATGTTGATCTCTGTTCCAATTTTCTGTACAGGTTTAGGGAATCCCGTAACCGAAGTGATTCCAAACTTTTTTTGATGTGTGTATTAACATTGTCTGCAACGTCATCAGTATACAGCATTAACAGCAAGGGTTTTAACATACGTTAAAATATTTTAATTTTTTTTAAAAGGCTATGAAAATGTTCCAAAAGAAGCTTTTTGGTAGCTGCATCAGCTGTTAGGAGTTTCTTTGTTACGGGATCACACGCTACCGATTTCGCCATACTTTCATCACAGTCTCGGGTGTAGACATGTATGACAAAATATTAGATATAAGGTATAATAATGGTAAAAAATAGGGCAATTAACTAGAAAGATGGGGGAAGAAATACTCACACGACTAATTTAACATTGGTTAGTTAAAATACACGGTTTCTCAACGTTCGTACGGTTTTCGAATGGCCAGAACTGTCTAAATTGGATGGTTACAAAATAACACAAAAAATTTCAGTGGGTAGCAGACGCAGGCAGTGTTCATGATCATTGTAAGCTACGTATATAGACCTAAGAAAGGAGCTGGAGTAAGACCCCTGAGGAAGTCTACATGGAATAAAGTGGAGTGTTTGGATAGAAAAATGAGAAGATTCACCGCTGATGAAAATTCGTAAATTCTCTCAGTGACTACAAGCTATGACCTTAGTTACACTCCCTGGCTCCCAACGCGGTGGCGCCAGGAGTAAGATGCAGTGGGTTTCCAAAACATTGCATCTATGGGACCTCTATCCAGGTCGCCACCATAATTCCGATGGTTCTCATCCAGGATAGTGGAAACTGCCGTTCATCGCTCAACACAAAGTGATGTCATTCTTCACGTCAGGCATCCGGATTTTACAGACCTTGCATGAGCTTGATCCATAACGACAGGACGATACAGTTTGAGCTCCTCAGAAAATAATAATTGCTTTATATCAACAAAAGACAACTGCAGTTAATTTCGTGTACTGAAAACTAACAAAACAATATCTACCAATATATGGACTGGCATGAACAAACAGGTTAAAGTGAAATATATTTTGGAAATGGTTAATATCATAAAAATTCCGTTTAGTAAGAGAACGGCGAACTTCAGAGCAGAAAAGGATAAGGACAGAACAATACATTATTCCTTTTAAAGTAAATAAATCGGGGACCAAGCGTAGGTGGCAGTATTTGCAAAAGACATAGCATGTGAAAAAGGTGAGCAGTTTTTGGTGCGAGCGATGCTTTCTAAAATCAACCATCCGGCGGACTTTCACCTACCAAGGAAAACCTGTGTAACACTGAACATAATACGGACAGGTCATGGCCGATGCGGATCCTCTATGTACAGATGGAACTTGAGACCTGACCCTGGGTGCGATTGTGGTGCCAAAGAACAAACAATCCACCACATCGTTGAGGGCGTTCACCGGCACTGATGACGACTGCCTGAGGGCAACACCACAAGCTGTGGAGTGGCTGCAGAATCTAAGTGTGGAATTGTGATTGCTGAAAATGCTGGAATCTGAACTTTATGCAATCTTACTGTTTTGTGATATAGTTTTACATTTATTGTTATGTGCCAACGTTCAATTTACATTATTTTATTATGTTTGTGTCCAGTACTTTAACAATGTATATTCTCTTTTATGCTGTTTCCAGTGTAGTGTGTCATTAACAGGGCTAGGCTGCGACCCAACAAGAAAAATAAAAATCTATTCACCTCTAGTGAGACGATTGGCTGAAGTTATACTTGGCAATGAAGACGCGACATGTTTGGGAGATCCTCATTATATAAAAGCATTTTGAGCCCATAAATTAAGGTTCTATCTCTCTCTTGTCTCGCAGCAGACCACACAAGTGTATGGAAATAAGCAAGGGCATTGAGAGCTATGCTTTCTGTGAAGTGAGGACGATACGCTTCATGTATCATGGCGACAGATAGCAAAGCGACACTTAATTATTCCTGCAGGAATTTTTGTGGGCAAAGAAATTGTGACTGTCGCTTCAACCCACAGCAAGTGTTCAATAGCCATTATTTCAACTATGGAAAGACTAACAGTTACGGAACGCAGCAAAGTTACGACTGAGTGAATTCAGTCAAAGCCAGAATAGAGAATTAGCATTCAGATCCAGCACAGAGACAACGCTGTTGCAGATGTCACTTGATAAAGTACCATCACGCATTAGGCCACAGTAAATGTTGAGTCTAGATTTTGCTCACTCCGACTTACATGCGCTTTGACCATTGAACATCAGAAGCTAGGATACTAACCTACACTCACATTGAGTACATGAGTTTTTTTCATTGGTTCAGAAAGTTAATTTATTCTCGACCAACTCAGTGGATTGGCCAGCTATGATAACACAGATTTAAATGAGCTAATGAGGATTTTTAATAACCATTCATACCTGTGATGAAAAATTTTCATGTCTAGAGATAACGATTTAATAATCGTCATTTCAATATGTTCAAGATTTAAATACTTTGTTATTGATTGTCAAAAGGAATTGAACATGATTATTGTTTATCACTTGGCCCTTAAAGCAACAGTTGATAAATTATATGTAGAAATAAAGGGAATAGCTGTATTGTCTTTCTAGAATAGATCGCAAATTCCTGCATTCTAGGTAGGTGACAGCAGCATTTCTAATGATTTTTGTTACGATCCGCACCTGATATTAGCTGCCTTACAGGGCCGGGGTTATATTTATTTAGAATGTCCGTTTGACACTCTGGGCTTGAGAAGACAGTTCATATGTTTCATCCATTTGCGCGCTAAGTGGTAAGCTAAGTTTGCACACATTAGTACACTCACTGTGCAGATACAAAGGTCGGATGTATGACAATCATCAGACCATGCTTCTCGGTCACAGCACCACTCCAGACACAATCGTTTGTGCTTTGGTATTAACGGCAGCCTACACATGGGACGGTGACGCATTAGCACGGCTACTGCTACTCTCTGTCCTGTGGTACACGATGACAGAAGTTATTGCGTGTAGTCTATTTCACGCTTTCGTATGCCAGGCGCAGATGAGAAGGGGTTTTGATGGGCTTGGTGTACAATACGGCGATACTCTTTGTGGTGGCCAGGCGCAGTCATCTGGAACCTTACGACAGGCATGTATGCCATCACATTCCCATGCAGTGTATGATATCCGAATGTCCCAGAAATTTAGATACTGCACGTTTCGCCCAGTCGGCCAAATAGATATTCACAGTGAGGTTCCATTCAGTCACTGTCATGTAGCGGTAGTGCAGTCTGGCGCGAGTATGTGCATCTCAGAGCCCTCCTGTTCACACCTTTCCTTCCGTACCTTGCCAGGATGATTTGCAACTCTAATCAGTTACATAACCATCAGTGATGTGAAGGTGTACCAAGTTACATTGACTTTCGAGCAGATCTCCTGGGTTCCACTTTACTTGTCAAGCAGTGTACCACTTCAACAGCAAGAATCTCAACACACGTCTCTGCGTACGCCTGAAGATGTTTCTACATCTTTTAATGAGTATCCACAAAAAGTCAAAGGAGCCAAAATTTTCCTCTGTTTATACTTATACGCTACTGAGGAGCTCATTTCCAAGAGTTCTCCTTAATAGAGCAGATTCGTTCCTGATCATTTTACACCACTGCCAACTGCCAAGGTGAAAAACGTAGAAGCAGATATCCTCGGTGTAGCATAGCATCTTAAATCACTTAATAAAGGCAAGGCCTCCGGTCCAGATTGTATACCAGTCAGTTCCTTTCAGAGTATGCTGATACAATAGCTCCATATTTAGCAATTATATACAACCGCTCGCTCACAGAAAGTTCTTTGCCTAAAGCCTGGAAAACTGCTCAAGTCGCACCAATACCCAAAAAATGGAAATAGGGGAATCCGCTGAATTACAGACCCACATCACTAACATGGATTTGCAGTGGGGTTTTGGAAGAGATGCTGTCTTTGAACATTATGAATTACCTCTAAGAAACCGATTTATTGACCCGTAGTCAGCACGGATTCAGACAACATCGTCCTTGTGAAACCCAACTAGCTTTTTATACTCATGAAGTAATGAGTGCTACCGACAGGGGATGTCAAATTGATACCATATTTTTAGATTTCCAGAAGGCTTTCGACACCGTTCCTCACAAGAGTCTTCTAACCAAACTATGTGCCTATGGAATATCGCCTCAGCTGTACAACTAGAATCGAGATTTCCTGTCAGAAAGGTCACAGTTCGTAGTAATAGACGGAAAGTCATCGAGTAAAACAGAAGTAATATCGGCGTTCCTCAAGAAAGAGTTATAGGCCCTCTATTGTTCCTGAGCTATGTTAACGACATAGGTGTAGCCCTATTATTATTGTTTGCAGATGATGCTGTCATTTACCGCCTTGTAAAGTCATCAGATGACCAAAACGAATTGCAAAATTATTTAGATAAGATATCTGTATGTTGCGAAAAGTGGCAATTGACGCTGAATGAAGAAAAGTGTGAAGTTATTCACACGAGTACCAAAAGAAATCCGCTAAATTTCGATTACACGATAAGTCACACAAATCTGATGGTTGTAACTTCAACTAAATACTTAGGGATTACAATTACAAATAACCTAAATTGGAACGATCTCATAGATAATGTTGTAGAAAGAGACTGCTTACACCACAGTTGACTGTCCTGTTCTAGAGTACTGCTGTGCGGTGAGGGATCCGCATCAGATGGGACTGACGGATGAGACCGAAAAAGCACAAAGAGGAGCAGCTCGTTTTATATTATCGTGAAATAGGGGAGACAGTGCCACAGACATGATACGTGAATTGGTGTGGCAATCACTAAAACAAAGGCGTTTTTCGTTGCGACGGGATCTTCTCATGAAATTTCAATCACCAGTTTCCTCCTCCGACTGCGAAAACATTCTGTTGGTACTCACCTACATAGATAGAAATGAAAATCACGATAAAATAAGAGAAATCAGGGCTCGCACAGAAAAATTTAAGTGCTCGTTTTTCCCGCGCACCGTTCGAGAGTGGAACGGTAGAGAGACAGCTTGAAGGTGGGTCATGGAACCCTCTGCCAGGCACTTTATTGTGAATAGCAGAGTAATCACGTAGACGTAGATGCAGAAAACAGTATTTGCACAAGCTGGTAGTGACGGTACAGGCGGCACCAACATGATTGCTACCTGTGTTTGCGTTGCCTACAATCCGACTTGCTGTGCACGACTTGCAGACGAAGACATTTGCGTAAGTTAGTGGTGAGGCACAGTCGACTAGCCTGACTCTGCGAGATGCTATACACGTATGCGTAGTTCTTCTCAGTTCCCTGTGCTGAGACAGGAGGACGTCATTTATATACATTAAAAAGAGACGTGATAGACAGAAACGATATAATGGCGCCAGGCCACGCTACAATTCCAGTTCTGTTTTACAGAGAGCATTGTGCAGTGTTGCTCCATTTTCTCACTCAGATTTATCTCGAATGTCTTTCACAGTGAACAGTCGCAAGCGACGGGAAAGACAGTGTAGACTACTTCCATGTATGAGACGGGGAAAAGAACGGATGCCCAAAATTATAGAGCGGTATCCTTAATGTGCGTCTTCCTACAGAAACCTTGTACATACCCTAAACTCAAATATAATGGATCTTTTTCTTTTTTACAGAGCCTGTAATCAGGCACTGTCTGTTGCCCTGCATCCAGGCTTCGCAAGACATAGCATGTGAAAAAGGTGAGCAGTTTTTGGTGCGAGCGATGCTTTCTAAAATCAACCATCCGGCGGACTTTCACCTACCAAGGAAAACCTGTGTAACACTGAACATAATACGGACAGGTCATGGCCGATGCGGATCCTCTATGTACAGATGGAACTTGAGACCTGACCCTGGGTGCGATTGTGGTGCCAAAGAACAAACAATCCACCACATCGTTGAGGGCGTTCACCGGCACTGATGACGACTGCCTGAGGGCAACACCACAAGCTGTGGAGTGGCTGCAGAATCTAAGTGTGGAATTGTGATTGCTGAAAATGCTGGAATCTGAACTTTATGCAATCTTACTGTTTTGTGATATAGTTTTACATTTATTGTTATGTGCCAACGTTCAATTTACATTATTTTATTATGTTTGTGTCCAGTACTTTAACAATGTATATTCTCTTTTATGCTGTTTCCAGTGTAGTGTGTCATGCCATAAGCTAAATAAACACATGGATTTCCTGTAGAGAGAAAACATTTTGATAGTTAAACAGGATGGATTTAGAAAGCATCGCTCGCACCCAAAAGTGCTCACCTTTTTCACATGCAATGTCTTGCGAAGCGTGGATGCAGGACAACAGACAGTGTCTGATTACAAGCTCTTTAAAAAAAGATACAAATGAAAGAAACTGTTTGTCAGGTATGTGACAGGCGCTAAGACTTTTCCAGTAATGGATTCAGGTACTGGATGGAAAGGACATTTCATAGGCAGTGTCCAAGGAAAGTGTACCAAGACGGTTTGTTTTCTGCATGAATCTGTCAATTAGAGCAGGCAACAGCCTGAGACTATCCGATGATGCTAATGTACGCAGACGAGTATCATCGTTGTGTGAGTGATTGGGAATTCAGGATTGCTTGAACGGAATTCATATTTAATAAGCCGAATGACAGTTACCTTACACGTACATAAATGGGTAAGTGAAACATTCTTGTGATATTCGAATACAGTACTACTGCTATGCTGCTTGACTCGGCCAGTCAGATAGAGCGCCTAGGGGCAGCTTCGCTAATGGACATGAGTAGCAACAAGCACGTAAGAACAGTTGCTAGGAAAGCGAATGGCAGAATACGGCACACTAGCCGTTGATTAATAATTCGCATGACATTAGCGGGATCCCGACAAAGGCAGACAACAGCATCGGTAAACGATAAACCGCAGTCTTGACATGCCACAGCCATGCTGCAGTCGAATTCTGACACGCGCTGCTAGACGTTTCTCTCTCTTACACAGGGTATAACACGATCTTCTCACAAACAACCGCAAATGCAGTTTCTGAATGAGAAACCCATTGCTTAATCTTTCCTTACATATAGACGGTAGATGTTGCCACTCCTATCTAATTTGTGAGGGTAAAGCGATTTCCAAGGATATAGTATACTTCATTTGTTTCATGTTGCCTTCATGATGTTACAGTTCAATTTGTTTCTCAGACAGTCATTCCTATGTAAATACAGGGTGATTAAGCTGCCCTTATCGATGTCGTTTCATGTAACCCGCAATTCTGTACATGATCTTCGAAAACCACGCACGAGATTTTCCTATTCTCTTCTCTCGCTCGCTACACTCAAATTGTTAGTCCCCCAGAAAAATGAACAGGATCTTTATGTAGGAAACTTAATGTTGTTAAATTTCGTTTTGTGATACATTTTCGCTAGAGGCTGTAGTTTTCGAGTTATTCAAGAAAACCGTACAAAAGTGATATTCAAATGCTCTTCCATACCACACTCAGCGTCCATCGATCAGGATTTATAGTATGTTATTCATGGCACTCTCTCCTGTAATGCAAAAAAAATTGCGACTGCACACATTATTTTCCACACTAAAGCTTTTTTGGTCTTCATTGACTTACCTTATTACGAAAGCGGCTTAATCGAACACTTAAATATTCTCAAAATGACATTTGTACAAATTTTACTTTACAGTTTAGTGAATTGTAACAGCATAAAATAAACAATTACTTCGTTCTATTTGTCGGGCCTTCTGACTACGAAACTACTTTGCTTGTAACGACTAAATTTGGGTCGAATTGACAACGTAATTACTTTTAGCGCAACGTTTACAAAAGTCTTTTTCCTTTCATTACCCTCATGAGTAATAATGTTAACGAAATAGCCGATTATATTCATGGCACAACAGGCCAATCAATAGAGCCCAGCCGGCCGCTGTGGCCGAGGGGTTCTAGGCGCTTCAGTCCGGAACCGCACTGCTGCTACGGTCGCAGGTTCGAATCCTGCCTAAGGCATGGATGGTTGGGTGTGATGTCCTTAGGTTAGTTAGGTTTAAGTAGTTCTAAGTCTAGGGGACTGATGACCTCAGGTGTTAAGTCCCATAGTGGTCAGAGCCATTTGAACCATTTTAATAGAGCCCAAAATGGTCGAATACCCGGAATAGCTCGTCTAATTGGAAATTTTTGTACCGTGGTAGAAGGGAGTGCCATGGGCAACATAGTGAGGGATGAGTTGGTGGAGATGCGTTTGAAGGTCACTTTTGTACATTTTTCTTGAATAATTCGAGAACCGTGGTGTCCAGCGAATACGTATCCCTGTACAAAATTTATGTACATTAAATTTCCTACAAAAAGGTCCTGTTCATTTTTTCTGTGGGACTAGTAGTTTGTGCGTAGCGAGCGAAAGAATACGAAAATCTAACGCATTATTTTTGAAGGCCGTATATTGACAAGTCGGTTGCCTAAAACGACATCCGTAGAGACAGCTGAAGCACGTTATATGTCCTGTAGCTTATACTTGTTTACAATTTTTGAACACAAGTACTTAGTTATCAGCGTTAACATTTTATTGCCTAAATTTCCTTTGCCAAATTTTCTGTTATAACAAAACAGTTGATTGAATAACCGTCGATGAGTTTCAATAGGTTCACAAAAGTTTGAAAATAGCAAGATTTGTGGAATAAATGCTGCACTTTTTAATTATTGAGGGGCGCTGGGTGAACAAAACTCTTACATTGATTTAATAAAAGCAGGTGAAGTTATAAAATCCATGACTAATCAACAACCGCCGAAGTAATTTCTGCTTTTAAAAGAGACCAAAGAAATCCATGAGGCAGTTATAGGGATAGGGCCTCGCGTATACAGTTTCTAAATCTTTCTCAAAAACAATAAAAAACATCACTTAACGATAATAACAAATGGGAATTTAGGAGGAGAGTAAAGTGGATTCCAGAAAGGAAGCGCGTGCAGCAATGATATTTTTAACATCAAATAAGTTTTAGAGATCGATTTAGAAACAAAAGTTGCTTTCATTACCTTCATTAAAGCCTTTGACTCAGCGATGATATCATATACAAGCCATCAGATAATCAGAAGAATATATGAAAACAACAAAGTAATCATAAAAATATTCTCCTCAGAAAAAAAGATAACAATAAATAAAGTTGCCAGACAGAGATGTTGCACGTCACCCACTGTTCTTACAATATTTAAGACTTCATAATTAACTGGAAGAAGAACGTCCAGATAGGTATACAGCTGTAAAGGAAGTATCATCTAAATGCAGTGCTACATACAGATGATGTAACTGTATTACAAAATACAGAAGTAGACATACAAGACTCTGTGTATAAGTTATATGAGATGACAAGAAAATATTACAGCTGTGATCAATTACGGAAAATTTCCAATTAGATCAAAGACGATTTTTGAAAACGAGCTACATGAGCAAGCCTTCAGTTTTAGTTATTTAGGCAGTGGCATGAGCCTGGACTCAAACAAACACATAGGAAAGAAAACCAACAAATTTCGTCATATATGTGTAAATACAAACAAAACCTTAAAAATTAATGTTAGCAAAGCCACAAAATTGAAACTGTATAAAACAATGGCAGTGCCTGTGCTACTTGATTGGTACGAATTCTGGGCTGAGAGAAAAAGAGGTAAAAATAAGACAGTCATCAGAAATAATATGTTTAAGAACTGTCAAGGGTTTCCATGGAGGGTTCATATAAAAATGGTGACATCTGTACAGAAATGGGAATTTAAAATTTAAACACTAAGACTGGAGAATACAGGGAAGAATGGTTACAATATTTCAGGCGGATGGAGGAAGACAAAATTCCAGTTTTGCAAACAGTTACAGACCCTCAGGATGAAGAGATCTAGGACGGCATATTGCCTAAACCTTGAAGTGCAGAAGGAAAGAGATTTCTGTCATTTTTCTTCCAGGACTGTAGCATGTTTTAATTTGCCTTGCCCAGATCAGTGAAATAATTGAACCCCTAAGCATAAACTGAGCACATACAACTTAATTATTCTAAAGTTAGATCATGAAAGTGGGTTTTATTCAATCAGAACTACAGACATAAGAACTGGACTCCCATATCTTACACATTACAATCAGGGCAGTTGCTAGGTGTTTTGCCGCACTAGGCGCTTTTTGCTGCCATCGGTCTCCACGATATCCCCCCAGCCTTTCCAACGGCACAACAATGCAGGTCTCGCACTTTGCTTTAAATCATTAATCAGAGGTGGCTAGACAACAGCATTTCCTGGGGACAACCCTCAGTTTCCATGCTTTTTTCTCAGTTCCTTTATAACTAATAGAGGACAACAAATGTTCTCTACTTCTTATTTCCTGCCCTTAATTTTTGAAATTTGACAAAATAACTGAAACAGTAAGAACTTATTGAATATTTTAAGCTAGAAGTCAAGTGAATATATCAATGCAACCAAATTTGTCACCTATTACTTATTATATTTTACTGCACGGAAATGGACTAATAAAGGTGTGAAGCTATGTTTTGGTGCGAATCAATTTTTTCTTTCATTTAGAAATTATACTATACTGATGGAAGACATGGCAAGGCAGCATACTACATCATATGGATATTAGTTGCGTTATTTCGTTTCCGTTTTAACTGAAATATTTTTAAATTGAGGGATAAATCTAACCTTCTTCAGGATCCTCTTTCTTGCTGATTAAATAAATAAATGACGCCTTGTTAATTTATTGAGAGTTCTACAATCTCTATTGCCCGCCCCGTTGGCGCAATGGTCTAAGGATTGGGTTCTGATCATTTGTCAGAGATGGTTCAGGGTTCGAACCCCGGTGAAGTATGAATGCTGTGTGCGTCTGAAGACACTAGTTCTTTACCTTCAGTGGAGTCAGTGGCCAGTAATTATGGACGGGCGACTGCTTATAATCCTCTGATTTACTCACGGTGGTCGTTAAAGCCTAAGTAAAAAAAAAAAGTTTAATTTTTCATGAAATTGTTTCTTCGGGCGAAGTTATTGGACTTTGAGTACTGTGCAGTAAACTTCTGGCTTCTGAACTTTTTCTTATACAAAATCACAGTCAGATTTCAATATGCATTCAAAATATAGCGTTGTTTTTATGTGCTGCCTTCTATGAATAACCTTTTAAAATTTATCACCAGTAATACTCTGAATAATAGTACTTTATTCTTATTTTATACTTACACCACTGGCCATTAAAATTGCTACACCAAGAAGAAATGCAGATGATAAACGGGTATTCATTGGACATATATACTAGAACTTAGCACTGAAAGACCTGAGTCGAAACAAGGCCCCCGGAGTAGACAACATTCCATTGGAACTACTGACGGCCTTGGGAGAGCTAGTCCTGACAAAACTCCACCAGCTGGTGAGCAAGATGTATGAGACAGGCGAAATACCCTCAGACTTCAAGAAGAATATAATAATTCCAATCCCAAAGCAGGTGCTGACAGATGTAAAAATTACCGAACTATTAGTTTAATAAGTCACAGCTGCAAAATACTAACGCGAATTCTTTACAGACGAATGGAAAAACTGGTAGATGCGGACCTCGGGGAGGATCAGTTTGGATTCCGTACAAATGTTGGAACACGTGAGGCAATACTGACCTTACGACTTATCTTAGAAGAAAGATTAAGAAAAGGGAAACCTACGTTTCTAGCATTTGTAGACTTGGAGGAAGCTTTCGACAACGTTGACTGGAATACTCTCTTTCAAATTCTGAAGGTGGCAGGGGTAAAGTACAGGAAGCGAAAGGCTATTTACAATTTGTACAGAAACCAGATGGCAGTTATAAGAGTCGAGGGGCATGAAAGGGAAGCAGTGGTTGGAAAAGGAGTGAGACAGGGCTGTAGCCTCTCCCCGATGTTATTCAATCTGTATATTGAGCAAGCAGTAAAGGAAACAAAAGAAAAATTCGTAGTAGGTATTAAAATTCATGGAGAAGAAGTAAAAACTTTGAGGTTCGCCGATGACATTGTAATTGTGTCATAGACAGCAAAGGACCTGGAATAGCAGTTGAACGGAATGGACAGTGTCTTGAAAGGAGTTTATAAGATGAACATCAACAAAAGCAAAACGAGGATAATGGAATGTAGTCGAATTAAGTCGGGTGATGCTGAGGGAATTAGAATAGGAAATGAGACACTTAAAGTAGTAAAGGAGTTTTGCTATTTAGGAAGTAAAATAACTGATGATGGTCGAAGTAGAGAGGATATATAATGTAGACTGGCAATGGCAAGGAAAGCGTTTCTGAAGAAGAGAAATTTGTTAACACCGAGTATAGATTTATGTATCAGGAAGTCGTTTCTGAAAGTACACTCCTGGAAATTGAAATAAGAACACCGTGAATTCATTGTCCCAGGAAGGGGAAACTTTATTGACACATTCCTGGGGTCAGATACATCACATGATCACACTGACAGAACCACAGGCACATAGACACAGGCAACAGAGCATGCACAATGTCGGCACTAGTACAGTGTATATCCACCTTTCGCAGCAATGCAGGCTGCTATTCTCCCATGGAGATGATCGTAGAGATGCTGGATGTAGTCCTGTGGACCGGCTTGCCATGCCATTTCCACCTGGCGCCTCAGTTGGACCAGCGTTCGTGCTGGACGTGCAGACCGCGTGAGACGACGCTTCATCCAGTCCCAAACATGCTCAATGGGGGACAGATCCGGAGATCTTGCTGGCCAGGGTAGTTGACTTACACCTTCTAGAGCATGTTGGGTGGCACGGGATACATGCGGACGTGCATTGTCCTGTTGGAACAGCAAGTTCCCTTGCCGGTCTAGGAATGGTAGAACGATGGGTTCGATGACGGTTTGGATGTACCGTGCACTATTCAGTGTACCCTCGACGATCACCAGAGGTGTACGGCCAGTGTAGGAGATCGCTCCCCACACCATGATGCCGGGTGTTGGCCCTGTGTGCCTCGGTCGTACGCAGTCCTGATTGTGGCGCTCACCTGCACGGCGCCAAACACGCATACACCATCATTGGCACCAAAGCAGAAGCGACTCTCATCGCTGAAGACGACACGACTCCATTCGTCCCTCCATTCACGCCTGTCGCGCCACCACTGGAGGCGGGCTGCACGATGTTGGGGCGTGAGCGGAAGACGGCCTAACGGTGTGCGGGACCGTAGCCCAGCTTCATAGAGACGGTTGCGAATGGTCCTCGCCGATACCCCAGGAGCAACAGTGTCCCTAATTTGCTGGGAAGTGGCGGTGCGGTCCCCTACGGCACTGCGTAGGATCCTACGGTCTTGGCGTGCATCCGTGCGTCGCTGCGGCCCGGTCCCAGGTCGACGGGCACGTGCACCTTCCGCCGACCACTGGCGACAACATCGATGTACTGTGGAGACCTCACGCCCCACGTGTTGAGCAATTCGGCGGTACGTCCACCCGGCCTCCCGCATGCACACTATACGCCCTCGCTCAAAGTCCGTCAACTGCACATACGGTTCACGTCCACGCTGTCGCGGCATGCTACCAGTGTTAAAGACTGCGATGGAGCTCCGTATGCCACGGCAAACTGGCTGACACTGACGGTGGCGGTGCACAAATGCTGCGCAGCTAGCGCCATTCGACGGCCAACACCGCGGTTCCTGGTGTGTCCGCTAGGCCATGGGTGTGATCATTGCTTGTACAGCCCTCTCGCAGTGTCCGGAGCAAGTATGGTGGGTCTGACATACCGGTGTCAATGTGTTCTTTTTTCCATTTCCAGGTGTGTATTTGTATGGAGTGTAGCCATGTATGGAAGTGAAACATGGACGATAAATAGTTTGGACAAGAAGAGAATAGAAGCTTTCGAAATGTGGTGTTACAGAAGAATGCTGAAGATAAGGTGGATAGATCATGTAACTAATGAGGAGGTATTGAATAGGATTGGGCAGAAGAGAAGTTTGTGGCACAACTTGACTAGAAGAAGGGATCGGTTGGCAGGACATGTTTTGAGGCATCAAAGGATCACAAATTTAGTATTGGAGGGCAGCGTGGAGGGTAAAAATCGTAGAGGGAGACCAAGAGATGAATACACTAAGCAGATTCAGAAGGATGTAGGTTGCAATAGGTACTGGGAGATGAAGAAGCTTGCACAGGACAGAGTAGCATGGAGAGCTGCATCAAACCAGTCTCAGGACTGAAGACCACAACAACAACAATAGAACTTACATGTGATTATATTTTCACGCTATTTGGGTGCATAGATCCTGAGATATCAGTACCCAGAACAACCACCTCTGGCCGTAATAACGGCCATGATACGCCTGGGCATTAAGTGAAACAGAGATTGGATGGTGTGTACAGGTACATCTGCCCATGCAGCTTCAACACGATACCACAGTTCATCAAGAGTAATGACTGGAGTACTGTGACGAGCCTGTTGCTCGGCCATCATTGACCAGACGTTTTCAGCTGGTGAGAGATCTGGAGAATGTGCTGACCAGGACAGCAGTGGAACATTTTCTGTATCCAGAAAGGCCCATACAGGACCTGCAACATGCGGTCGTGCATTATCCTGCAGAAATGTAGAGTGTCGCAGGGATCGAATGAAGGGTAGAGCGACGGGTCGTAACAAATCTGAAATGTAACGTCCACTGTTCAAAGTGCCGTCAATGTGAACAAGAGGTGACCGAAACGAGTAACCAATGGCACTCCATACCATCAAGCCGGGTGATACGCCAGTAAGGCGATGAGGAATAAACGCTTCCAATGTGTTCACCGCGACGTCGCCAAACACGGATGCGACCATAATGATGCTGTAAACAGAACCTGGATTCATCCGAAGAAATGACGTTTTGCCATTCGTGCACGCAGGTTCGTCGTTGAGTACACCATCGCAGGCGCTCCTGTCTGTGATGCAGCGTCAAGGGTAACCTCAGCCATGGTCACCGAGCTCACAGTCCATGATGTTGCAAACGTCGTCGAACTGTTCGTGCAGATCGTTGTTGCCTTGCAAACGTCCCCATCTGTTGACTCAGGGATCGAGACGTGGCTGCACGATCCGTTACAGCCATGCGGATAAGATGCCTGTCATCTCGACTGCTAGTGATACGAGGCTGTTGGGATCCAGCACGGAGTTCCGTTTTACCCTTCTGAACCCTCCGATTCCATATTCTGCTAACAGTCATTGGATCTCGACCAACGCGAGCAGCAATGTCGCGAGAGGATAAACCGCAATCGCGATAGGCTACACTCCGACCTTTATCAAAGTCGGAAATGCGATGGTGCGCATAGCTAGTCCTTATACAAGGCATCACAACAACGTTTCACCAGGCAACGCCGGTCAACTGCTGTTTGTGTATGAGAAATCGGTTGGAAACTTTCCTCATGTCTGCACGTTGTAGGTGTCGCCACCGGCGCCAACCTTGCGTGAATGATCTGAAAAGCTAATCATTTGCATATCGCAGCATCTTCTTCCTGTCGGTTAAATTTCGCGTCTGTAGCACGTTATCTTCGTGGTGTAGCAATTTTAATGGCCAGTAGTGTATTTCACATGAAAGGTATTACTCAGATTCATCGTACGTTTACTGGACAATAATGGTGCAGTTCATAAATTCTTTGCTGATTTTCGGCAAGCCAGCGCCCGTGCCCTCTCCAGCTCTCGACAAATATGGATCAAGGCCGTGTTTGTTTCCATTTCGTACTAAATAGCGGCTGCTTTAGCCTTGAGGTAGGCGGAGGCAATATCTTTACTTTCGTCAAAGTAACTAAAGAGTTTTAAGTAACTCTTCCGTGTGCTTTTGAAAACAATTAAGTGTTTTAATTTTTCCACTTTTCATTTTGCTCATCGTTTGCTCAATTTTTTCGCTTTTTTGTTTGAAATTAATTTTTTCCCGCCATTTTCCGCCCCCAAAATTTTGTAACCATAGGCGGCTGCCTAACCTTGCCTAATGGCGGAAACGACCGTGATTACGGTATACTCTACTAGCACGGCTATAGTTAATTAATCCTTTGCTGATTCGTCGCAAGCTACCTTCGAACGCACGAACCTGTAACAGGGAATGTCACAGCTAATCGATGTTAACGGGAACACGTACGTGGCCGTTGCAGGTACGGCCGTTGGCGAGGGAACGAGCGCAAACCGCAGCGTGGCAGCCGCACAAAAGGGAGGTAATTAGCCCTTTGGACTGGCGAGGCAGGCAGGACTCCAGCAGTCGCGCGATGGTGACAGGCGGACCGGCGGGCCTCTTTGTGTGGGCCTGGGAGCGCACAGCTGCGAGTCGCCGCACGTCCCCCGCTTGGCCCTCCTCCTGCAAATTCTCTTTTGTTCTGAAGCACCGCTTCTTACTCCACAGCCTTTGTCCAGTTAGGCCCATTCATAGCAGTGTTGTGCTATCTGGATCCCTGCGAACACGCGAAGGTTCTTCGAGGTCTCTCTGTTTTGCATTACCTAACAGAACCGGGCACTGAGTATGAAAGAGCTATGTTTGTGTGTGATTCTGACAAACGTGTACGCCTCAGTTCCCACACACAATTTCTGTCACTGTGCGAAATGTAAATTCACTGCTTCAGAGCAGGACGTCATCGAACTGGACGTACAGAATTCTCGGTGGATCAGTGCTGCCTTAGACTCTCCGTTCCCAGCGCAACAGGAACGCTACCACTGTTCACACAAAGGTTCGCCGCTGTCTGAAGTGAAGCAGACTATAGTTCACGGCACTTAAATCGACGAATAGAGGAGCAGCGAAGAGATGAGAACTGCTCATGCGCAGTCTGACAAAGACCACATTGCCGAACTGCATTGCTGTGGACAACAGTCAGGCTCCTTTGCCTATGGTACATCATATTATACGTTCAAATCAATGAGGGGAATAGTAAATATTAAAACCAATTTCGATCAGTCGTCATGGGAGAAATATTAATTCACGTCTTGATGACGTTGCGCCTACTGCTCCATAGATTTATTCCACCTGACATCGGGTGGTGAGACCACCTGATACAGCTTTGTGAACATGTGAAGTACAATTTTTCTCAAGATGACAATTGTCTAAGGACAAGATCATTGAAACTACTTACTATAATTATCATTTATTGTGTTTTGAACTGTATTATAAGTAAAAACTTAATATATAACAAAATTAACTTCAAGCACAAACCGAAATCATTGTATTTGCTTGACAACTGCTTCTACTGAATAGAATTTTTTTAAATGTGTATAAGGTGTGTGTGTTGATGTGTTTGACTGTAGTTAAGTGTCATGACTCTGAGCATTATGCGACTTTACTTCTGAGGTCATCAGTCCCCTGTAACTTAGAACTACTTAAACCTAACTGACCTAAGGACATCACACACATCCACGCCCAAGGCAGGATTCGAACCTGCGACCGTAGCGGTCGCGCGGTTCCAGACTGTAGCGCCTAGAAAGGCTCGGCCACCCCGGCTGGCTAAGTGGCATCATTGCGCACAAAAAAGAATTAGCGGTAGAAAAGACTATCGTAAACATGATGAGTAAGTTGTCATGTTTTCCGCGGATAACGGGAATTATGCGTGTAAACTAACTCGTCCGGCATTACAGTGAGAGACTGAATTCATAATCCATTGAATAAGCAAATGACTATCCATCAGCTTCGAATAGCTCCAAGAAATGATGACCACTAACATAAAAAACCACAGAAATCTCGACAACTAACAGTTACTGTCATTTTAGGGCCTTATCCAGTTGGTGCCTTGAAAACCACATGTGGCAATATTGGACTTGGCAAATTTATCCATCTGCTTTTTCGCGTGTTATTAGAGCATACGACATGATAGGAGATCCTTAACTTCACCTTGGCCAATGTGTTGTATGTCTGACACTTTCACTAGGTTTCATGGTCGCAACTAGAATTTTTCGAGGTGATCGTTATAACTCTATGACTTCATCTCACGAAAACATAGGTCATCATAGGATGCAGCTACGGTGAACTGCTCAGTAGTGTTTATTGTAAGCAGTTTTCGTTGAAAATTGCTGGCATACGTGTAAGGTGGGTATGTCACTTTTATTTTGTAAGTTCTCAACAAGCACGTCAAAGAGAGAGCAAGTTATATTTTGCTAAACAATCTGGTCTTGTTGTGGCACAGTCTTTGCTTCTGCACAGTCTGATATGTTCATAGTTGTGGTAGGTGATAGACGCAATCTACATCTACATGACTACTCTGCAATTCACATTTAAGTGCCTGGCAGAGGGTTCATCGAACCACAATTATACTATCTCTCTACTATTCCACTCCCGAACAGCGAGCGGGAAAAACGAACACCTAAACCTTTCTGTTCGAGCTCTGATTTCTCTTATTTTATTTTGATGATCATTCCTACCTATGTAGGTTGGGCTCAACAAAATATGTTCGCATTCGGAAGAAAAAGTTGGTGACTGAAATTTCGTAAGAAGGTCTCGCCGCGACGAAAAACGTCTATGCTGTAATGACTTCCATCCCAACTCGCTTACCATATCTGCCACACTCTCTCCCCTATAACGCGATAATACAAAACGAGCTGCCATTTTTTGCACCCTTTCGATGTCCTCCGTCAATCCCACCTGGTAAGGATCCCACACCGCGCAGCAATATTCTAACAGAGGACGAACGAGTGTAGTGTAAGCTGTCTCTTTAGTGGACTTGTTGCATCTGCTAAGTGTCCTGCCAATGAAACGCAACCTTTGGCTCGCCTTCCCGACAATATTATCTATGTGGTCCTTCCAACTGAAGTTGTTCGTAATTTTAACACCCAGGTACTTAGTTGAATTGACAGCCTTGAGAATTGTACTATTTATCGAGTAATCGAATTCCAACCGATTTCTTTTGAAACACATGTGGATCATCTCACACTTTTCGTTATTTAGCGTCAACTGCCACCTGACACACCATACAGCAATCTTTTCTAAATCGCTTTGTAGCTGATACTGGTCTTCGGATGACCTTACTAGACGGTAAATTACAGCATCATCTGCGAACAATCTAAGAGAACTGCTAAGATTGTCACCCAGGTCATTTATATAGATCAGGAACAGTAGAGGTCCCAGGACGCTTCCCTGGGGAACACCTGATATCACTTCAGTTTTACTCGATGATTTGCCGTCTATTACTACGAACTGCGACCTTCCTGACAGGAAATCACGAATCCAGTCGCACAACTGAGACGATACCCCATAGCTCCGCAGCTTGATTAGAAGTCGCTTGTGAGGAACGGTGTCAAAAGCTTTCCGGAAATCTAGAAATACGGAATCAACTTGAGATCCCCTGTAGATAGCGGCCATTACTTCGTGCGAATAAAGAGCTAGCTGCGTTGCACAAGAGCGATGTTTTCTGAAGCCATGCTGATTACGTGTCAATAGATCGTTCCCTTCGAGGTGGTTCATAATGTTTGAATACAGTATATGCTCCAAAACCCTACTGCAAACCGACGTCAATGATATAGGTCTGTAGTTAAATGGATTACTCCTACTACCCTTCTTAAACACTGGTGCGACCTGCGCAATTTTCCAATCTGTAGGTACAGATCTATCGGTGAGCGAGCGGTTGTATATGAGTGCTAAGTAGGGAGCTATAGTATCAGCGTAATCTGAAAGGAACCTAATCGGTATACAATCTGGACCTGAAGACTTGCCCGTATTAAGCGATTTGAGTTGCTTCGCAACCCCTAAGGTATCTACTTCTAAGAAACTCATGCTAGCAGATGTTCGTGTTTCAAATTCTGGAATATTCCATTCGTCTTCCCTGGTGAAGGAATTTCGGAAAACTGCGTTCAATAACTCCGCTTTAGCGGCACAGTCGTCGATAACAGTACCATCGGCACTGCGCAGCGAAGGTATTGACTGCGTCTTGCCGCTTGTGTATTTTACATACGACCAGAATTTCTTCGGATTTTCTACCAAATTTCGAGACAATGTTTCGTTGTGGAACCTATTAAAGGCATCTCGCATCGAAGTACGTGCCAAATTTCGCGCGTCTGTAAATTTTAGCCCATCTTCGGGATTTCGCGTTCTTCTGAACTTCGCATGCTTTTTCCGTTGCCTCTGCAACAGCGTTCGGACCTTTTTTGTGTACCACGGGGGATCCGTTCCATCTCTTACCAATTTATGAGGTATGAATCTCTCAATTGCTGCTGCTACTATATCTTTGAATTCGAGCCACTCGTCTACATTCGCATAGTCAGTTCGGAAGGAATGGAAATTGTCTTTTAGGAAGGCTTCTAGTGGCACTTTATCCGCTTTTTTAAATAAAATTATTTTGCGTTTGTTTCTGATGGATTTGGAAGAAATGGTATTGAGCCTAGCTACAATGACCTTGTGATCACTAATCCCTGTATCAGTCATGATGCTCTCTATCAGCTCTGGATTGTTTGTGGCCAAGAGGTCAAGTGTGTTTTCGCAACCATTTACAATTCGCGTGGGTTCGTGGACTAACTGCTCGAAATAATTTTCGGAGAATGCATTTAGGACAATCTCGGAAGACGTTTTCTGCCTACCACCGGTTTTGAACAAGTATTTTTGCCAACATACCGAGGGTACGTTGAAGTCCCCACCAACTATAACCGTATGAGTGGGGTATTTATTTGTTACGAGACTCAAACTTTCTCTGAACTGTTCCGCAACTGTATCATCGGAGTCTGGGGGTCGGTAGAAGGAGCCAATTATTAACTTAATTCGGCTGTTAAGTATAACCTCCACCCACACCAATTCGCACGGAGTATCTACTTCGACTTCACTACAAGATAAACCACTACTGACAGACACAAACACTCCACCACCAATTCTGCCTAATCTATCTTTCCTGAACACCGTCTGAGACTTCGTAAAAATTTCTGCAGAACTTATTTCAGGCTTTAGCCAGCTTTCTGTACCTATAACGATATCAGCTTCTGTGCTTTCTATTAGCGCTTGAAGCTCAGGGACTTTTCCAGCGCAACTACAACAGTTTACAACTATAATTCCGACTGTTCCTTGATCCAAGCACGTCCTGTAATTGCCAAGCACCCTTTGACATTGCAGCCCATCCCGCACTTTCCCGAGGCCTTCTAACCTAAAAAACCGCCCAGTCCACGCCACACAGCCTCCGCTACCCGTGTAGCCGCCAGCTGAGTGTAGTGAACTCCTGACCTATTCATCGGAACCCGAAACCCCACCACCCTATGGCGCAAGTCAAGGAATCTGCAGCCAATACGGTCGCAAAACCGTCTGAGCCTCTGATTCAGACCCTCCACCCGGCTCTGCACCAAAGGTCCGCAGTCGGTTCTGTCAACGATGCTGCAGATGGTGAGCTCTGCCTTCATCTCGTAAGCAAGACCGGCAGCCTTCACCAAATCAGATAGCCGCTGGAATCCAGAGAGAATTTCCTCAGATCCAAAGCGACACACGTCATTAGTGCCGACATGTGCCACCACCTGCAGCTGGCTGCACCCTGTGCTCTTCATGGCATCCGGAAGGACCCTTTCCACATCAGGAATGACTCCTCCCGGAATGCACACGGAGTGCACACTGGATTTCTTCCCCTCCTTAGCCGCCGTATCCCTAAGGGGCCCCATTACGCGCCTAACATTGGAGCTCCCAACTACCAGTAAGCCCACCCTCTGCGATTGCCCGGACCTTGAAGGCTGAGAATGATCCTCTGAAACAGGGCAGGCAGCTGCATCTTTGTCAGACGCACCGGGGAGGCTTTCTGATCAGCCTCCGGGGACGCCTTTCGCTGCCTGCCACGCCTTGGAACGACCTCCCAATCAACCACAGGCGAGGGCTCAGCCCCACTGCGGGCAGCAACCGGGGCAACCACAGCGGCAGACCGATCCGGGGACAGACGGGACGAGGTTGACATCCCCGTGATACCCGAATCCGGCTCCCCACATTGGTGCCCATTGGCAACAGCCTCAAGCTGCGCGACCGAAGTCAGCGCCGTTTGCAGCTGTGAGCGAAGGGATGCCAAGTCAGCCCTCATCCGAACACAGCAATCGCAGTCCCTGTCCATTCTAATCGATGTTTAACAACAGTTACCGAAACACGAGTCCGTGCCTAGATAACTCAAGCGGATCACGCAAAGAATGTATCAACTAACCTGTACAAATGCCTAACGACTGCGCTACAATCTGCTGAATTTGCGATTACAGTAACTAAAACTCGAAATTGCACCTCCTATACGACACTCGCACGCAATTTAAATAAGAATCTACGAAGTAAACACTATAGCGCGATGCTACAACTGTCAAATACTATAATACGCCCAAAATATATGAATTAAACAATGCAAGTACCCAAAAACACACAAAGAAATTAATTAAACTATCTAACAAACAAGTAGGCTAGGGTTATACGACTTGTTGCTGCAGCTGCTTATCCAACGGCGGCAGGGAGCACACTGACTGTGACCAACCGACACTGGCTGTTCAAAACAAAAACAGAAGACAGACGACTACGCGAATTTGCACTATTCAGGTACTAAGGCGCGATGCTACAACCCTCAAATACTATAATACGCCCGAAATATATGAATGAAACAATGCAAGTACCCAAAAACACGCAAAGAAATTAATTAAACTATCTAACAAACAAGTAGGCTAGGGTTATACGACTTGCTGCTGCAGCTGCTTATCCAACGGCGGCAGGGAGCACACTCAGTAGTGCTGTGTTGAATTATGATTGTATCTGATGGATGAAGAAAGATATTTTGTAAAGGACAGCAAGGATCAATATGATGTACATATTGCGTGAGAATGTCCTCACTTTGTATCTGCACAGCGAGTGGACTAATGTGCACAAATTTAGGTCACCACTTAGTGCACATATGGACAAAACATCTGAACTCTCTTCTCAAGCCTAGGGTGTTAAATAGATATTCTATACAAAGATGTCCCCGTATGGCAGCTAATATCAGGTGCAGATCATAACAAAAATCATTAGAAAAGCTGCTGTCACTTAATTAGAATGCATGAATTAATAAAAGTGAAAGTTTGGGGTCTATTCTAGGATGAAAAAGAGCTATTCTCTTTTTTTATTCTACATATGATTTACCAACATAATAAAAAAAATTTATCACAGGAAAGAATGATAAAAATCTTCATTAGCTCATTTACATCTACGATGTCGTAGCTGGTCAATGCACTGAGTTGGTGGAGAATAAATTTACTTTCTGAACCAATGAAAAAACTCTCATGTACTCAATGTGAGGGTAGGTTAGTATCCTTGCTTTTGATATTCAATGGTCAAATCGTACGCAAGTTGGAGTGAGCAAACTCTCGACTCAACAGTTACTCTGGCCTAATGCGCAATGGTACTTTACCAAGCGGTATCTTCAATGGCGTTGTCTCCATGCTGGATCTGAAACGCTAATTCTCTACTCTGGCCTTAACTGAATTCACTCAGTCTTAACTTTCCTGAATTCCGTAGAACGTTAATTTATCCCTAGTTGAAATAGTGGGTATTGCACACTCGCTAAGGGTAGGAGCGACGTGCACAATTTCTTTGCCTACAAAAATTCCTGGAGTAATAATTAAGTACCTGTTTGCTATCTGTCGCCACGATACGTGAAGCGTGTCGTCCACACTTCACAGAAAGCAAAGCTCTCAACGCCCTCGCTATTTTCCACACACATGTGCGGTCCGCCGTGAGACGAGAGAGGTATCTAGAAATTTCAGCTTTCAAAACGCTTTTATATAATAGGGATCTCACCACCGTGTCGCGTCTGCATCGCCCAGTGTGGCTTCAGCCAATCGCCATCCCGTTAGAGGTGAATTTTATTTTTCTTGCCAGGTCGCAGCCTAGACCTGTTAAAGCCATCCAGCCACTTATCCTTGGTCCGGCCGTATTTACATTAAAAGGAATAATGTATTGTTCTGGCCTTATCGCTTTCTGTGCTCAAGCTCGCTGTTCTCTCGTTAGGTGGGGTTTCTCGATGCCATTAACTACCTGCTCCGTTTCCAAAATGCGTTTCACTTTAACTTGTTTATTCATACCCCTGTCCATATATTTGTTTGTTAGTTTTCGGTACATGAGATTACTGCAATTGCTTTTGGTTGATACAATTATTATATTCTGAAAATCTCATACTGTATCTTCCTGTCGTTATGGAACAAACTCATGTAAGTTCCGTAAAATGAACAGTGTTATTATTTTTGAAGGGAAGAAGTTTGTGATAAGACTGCAGCACTGCGGAGCTAATTTGTTATAACGATGATTGTCAGCTAGTTAAATGCTCACAGAGAGACAGATACCACCCCACTTCCCTAAATTATTCATTAAGATAACTGATTAAATTGTTCGGATTTTATAGAAATTCTCTGTTAACATTCTACCCTTTTCAAATCATTCTTCAATTTGTTAAGCATAGTCCTGTTCAGACCAATGTTATGTGTGAAGATCACGTGAAATTTTACTCTGTCTTTTTTAATACATACTTCACTCTAAAATCGTGGTCTTGGAATATCATTTCATAGGAATAGTTACCCCCCCATGAACCATGGACCTTGCCGTTGATGGGGAGGCTTGCGTACCTCAGCGATACAGATGGCCGTACTGTAGGTGCAACCACAATACAGGTGTATCTGTTGAGAGGCCAGACAAACGTGTGGTTCCTGAAGAGAAGCAGCAGCCTTTTCAGTAGTTGCAGGGGCAACAGTCTGGATGATTGACTGATCTGGCCTTGTAACATTAACCAAAACGGCCTTGGTGTGCTGGTACTGCGAACGGCTGAAAGCAAGGGGAAACTACAGCCGTAATTTTCCCGAGGGCATGGAGCTTTACTGTATGATTAAATGATGATGTCGTTCTCTTGGGTAAAATATTCCGGAGGTAAAATAGTCCCCCATTCGGATCTCCGGGCAGGGACTACTCAAGAGGATGTCGTTATCAGGAGAAAGTAAACTGGCATTCTACGGATCGGAGCGTGGAATATCAGATCCCTTAATCGGGTAGGTAGGTTAGAAAATTTAAAAAGGGAAATGGATAGGTTAAAGTTAGATATAGTGGGCGTTAGTGAAGCTCGGTGGCAGGAGGAACAAGACTTTTGGTCGGGTGAATACAGGGTTATAAACACAAAATCAAATAGGGGTAATGCAGGAGTAGGTTTAATAATGAATAAAAAAATAGGAGTGCGGGTAAGCTACTACAAACAGCATAGTGAACGCATTTTTCTGGCAAAGATAGACAGAAAGCCCACGCCTACTACAGTAGTACTAGTTTATATGCCAACTAGCTCTGCAGATGATGAAGAAATTGAGGAAATGTATGATGAGATAAAAGAAATTATTCAGGTAGTGAAGGGAGACGAAAATTTAATAGTCATGGGTGACTGGAATTCGTCAGTAAGAAAAGGGACAGAAGGAAACATATTAGGTGAATATGGATTGGGGGGAAGAAATGAAGGAGGAAGCCGCCTGGTAGAGTTTTGCACAGAGCATAACTTAATCATAGCTAATACTTGGTTCAAGAATCATAAAAGAAGGTTGTATACATGGAAGAATCCTGGAGATACTAAAAGGTATGAGATAGATTATATAATGGTAAGGCAGAGATTTAGGAATCAGGTTTTAAATTGTAAGACATTTCCAGGGGCAGATGTGACCACTGACCACAATCTATTGGTTATGAACTGTAGAATAAAACTGAAGAAACTACAAAAAGGTGCTAATTTAAGGAGATTGGACCTGGATAAAATGAAAGAACCAGAGGTTGTAGAGAGTTTCAGGGAGAGCATAAGGGAACAATTGACAGGAATGGAGGAAAGAAATACAGTAGAAGAAGAATGGGTAGCTTTGAGGGATGAAGTAGTGAAGGCAGCAGAGGATCAAGTAGGTAAAAAGACGAGGGCTAGTATAAATCCTTGGGTAACAGAAGAAATATTGAATTTAATTGATGAAAGGAGAAAATATAAAAATGCATTAAATGAAGAGGCAAAAAGGAATACAAACGTCGCAAAAATGAGATCGACAGGATGTGCAAAGTGGCTAAGCAGGGATGGCTAGAGGACAAATGCAAGGATATAGAGGCTTATCTCACTAGGGTTAAGATAGACACTGCCTACAGGAAAATTAAAGAGACCTTTGGAGAAAAGAGAGCCACTTGTATGAATATCAAGAGCTCAGATGGAAACCCAGTTCTAAGCAAAGAAGGGAAGGCGGAAAGGTGAAAGGAGTATATAGAAGGTTTATACAAGGGCGATGTATTGGAAATGGAAGAGGATGCAGATGAAGATGAAATGGGAGATACGATACTGCGGGAAGAGTTTGACTGAGCACTGAAAGATCTGAGTCGAAACAAGGCCCCCGGAGTAGACAACATTCCATTAGAACTACTGACGGCCTTTGGAGAGCCAGTCATGACAAAACTCTACCATCTGGTGAGCAAGATGTATGAGACAGGCGAAATACCCTCAGACTTCAACAAGAATATAATAATTCCAATCCCAAAGAAAGCAGGTGTTGACAGATGTGAAAATTACCGAAATATCAGTTTAATAAGTCACAGCTGCAAAATACTAACGCGAATTCTTTACAGACGAATGGAAAAACTGGTAGAAGCGGACCTTGGGGAAGATCAGTTTGGATTCCGTACAAATGTTGGAACACGTGAGGCAATACTAACCTTATGACTTATCTTAGAAGGAAGATTAAGAAAAGGCAAACCTACATTTCCAGCATTTGTAGAGGAAAAGGAATAATGTATTGTTCTGGCCTTATCGCTTTCTGTGCTCAAGCTCGCTGTTCTCTCGTTAGGTGGGGTTTCTCGATGCCATTAACTACCTGCTCCGTTTCCAAAATGCGTTTCACTTTAACTTGTTTATTCATACCCCTGTCCATATATTTGTTTGTTAGTTTTCGGTACATGAGATTACTGCAATTGCTTTTGGTTGATACAATTATTATATTCTGAAAATCTCATACTGTATCTTCCTGTCGTTATGGAACAAACTCATGTAAGTTCCGTAAAATGAACAGTGTTATTATTTTTGAAGGGAAGAAGTTTGTGATAAGACTGCAGCACTGCGGAGCTAATTTGTTATAACGATGATTGTCAGCTAGTTAAATGCTCACAGAGAGACAGATACCACCCCACTTCCCTAAATTATTCATTAAGATAACTGATTAAATTGTTCGGATTTTATAGAAATTCTCTGTTAACATTCTACCCTTTTCAAATCATTCTTCAATTTGTTAAGCATAGTCCTGTTCAGACCAATGTTATGTGTGAAGATCACGTGAAATTTTACTCTGTCTTTTTTAATACATACTTCACTCTAAAATCGTGGTCTTGGAATATCATTTCATAGGAATAGTTACCCCCCCATGAACCATGGACCTTGCCGTTGATGGGGAGGCTTGCGTACCTCAGCGATACAGATGGCCGTACTGTAGGTGCAACCACAATACAGGTGTATCTGTTGAGAGGCCAGACAAACGTGTGGTTCCTGAAGAGAAGCAGCAGCCTTTTCAGTAGTTGCAGGGGCAACAGTCTGGATGATTGACTGATCTGGCCTTGTAACATTAACCAAAACGGCCTTGGTGTGCTGGTACTGCGAACGGCTGAAAGCAAGGGGAAACTACAGCCGTAATTTTCCCGAGGGCATGGAGCTTTACTGTATGATTAAATGATGATGTCGTTCTCTTGGGTAAAATATTCCGGAGGTAAAATAGTCCCCCATTCGGATCTCCGGGCAGGGACTACTCAAGAGGATGTCGTTATCAGGAGAAAGTAAACTGGCATTCTACGGATCGGAGCGTGGAATATCAGATCCCTTAATCGGGTAGGTAGGTTAGAAAATTTAAAAAGGGAAATGGATAGGTTAAAGTTAGATATAGTGGGCGTTAGTGAAGCTCGGTGGCAGGAGGAACAAGACTTTTGGTCGGGTGAATACAGGGTTATAAACACAAAATCAAATAGGGGTAATGCAGGAGTAGGTTTAATAATGAATAAAAAAATAGGAGTGCGGGTAAGCTACTACAAACAGCATAGTGAACGCATTTTTCTGGCAAAGATAGACAGAAAGCCCACGCCTACTACAGTAGTACTAGTTTATATGCCAACTAGCTCTGCAGATGATGAAGAAATTGAGGAAATGTATGATGAGATAAAAGAAATTATTCAGGTAGTGAAGGGAGACGAAAATTTAATAGTCATGGGTGACTGGAATTCGTCAGTAAGAAAAGGGACAGAAGGAAACATATTAGGTGAATATGGATTGGGGGGAAGAAATGAAGGAGGAAGCCGCCTGGTAGAGTTTTGCACAGAGCATAACTTAATCATAGCTAATACTTGGTTCAAGAATCATAAAAGAAGGTTGTATACATGGAAGAATCCTGGAGATACTAAAAGGTATGAGATAGATTATATAATGGTAAGGCAGAGATTTAGGAATCAGGTTTTAAATTGTAAGACATTTCCAGGGGCAG
This sequence comes from Schistocerca gregaria, assembly GCF_023897955.1. Lineage (NCBI taxonomy): Eukaryota > Metazoa > Arthropoda > Insecta > Orthoptera > Acrididae > Schistocerca > Schistocerca gregaria. The sequence goes on from NC_064927.1 coordinate 308,889,364, forward strand.
ATGTGACCACTGACCACAATCTATTGGTTATGAACTGTAGAATAAAACTGAAGAAACTACAAAAAGGTGCTAATTTAAGGAGATTGGACCTGGATAAAATGAAAGAACCAGAGGTTGTAGAGAGTTTCAGGGAGAGCATAAGGGAACAATTGACAGGAATGGAGGAAAGAAATACAGTAGAAGAAGAATGGGTAGCTTTGAGGGATGAAGTAGTGAAGGCAGCAGAGGATCAAGTAGGTAAAAAGACGAGGGCTAGTATAAATCCTTGGGTAACAGAAGAAATATTGAATTTAATTGATGAAAGGAGAAAATATAAAAATGCATTAAATGAAGAGGCAAAAAGGAATACAAACGTCGCAAAAATGAGATCGACAGGATGTGCAAAGTGGCTAAGCAGGGATGGCTAGAGGACAAATGCAAGGATATAGAGGCTTATCTCACTAGGGTTAAGATAGACACTGCCTACAGGAAAATTAAAGAGACCTTTGGAGAAAAGAGAGCCACTTGTATGAATATCAAGAGCTCAGATGGAAACCCAGTTCTAAGCAAAGAAGGGAAGGCGGAAAGGTGAAAGGAGTATATAGAAGGTTTATACAAGGGCGATGTATTGGAAATGGAAGAGGATGCAGATGAAGATGAAATGGGAGATACGATACTGCGGGAAGAGTTTGACTGAGCACTGAAAGATCTGAGTCGAAACAAGGCCCCCGGAGTAGACAACATTCCATTAGAACTACTGACGGCCTTTGGAGAGCCAGTCATGACAAAACTCTACCATCTGGTGAGCAAGATGTATGAGACAGGCGAAATACCCTCAGACTTCAACAAGAATATAATAATTCCAATCCCAAAGAAAGCAGGTGTTGACAGATGTGAAAATTACCGAAATATCAGTTTAATAAGTCACAGCTGCAAAATACTAACGCGAATTCTTTACAGACGAATGGAAAAACTGGTAGAAGCGGACCTTGGGGAAGATCAGTTTGGATTCCGTACAAATGTTGGAACACGTGAGGCAATACTAACCTTATGACTTATCTTAGAAGGAAGATTAAGAAAAGGCAAACCTACATTTCCAGCATTTGTAGACTTGGAGAAAGCTTTTGACAATGTTGACTGGGATACTCTCTTTCAAATTCTAAAGGTGGCAGGGGTAAAATACAGGGAGCGAAAGGCTATTTACAATTTGTACAGAAACCAGATGGCAGTTATAAGAGTCGAGAGGCATGAAAGGGAAGCAGTGTTTGGGAAGAGAGTGAGAGAGGGTTGTAGCCTCTCCCCGATGTTATTCAATGTGTATATTGAGCAAGCAGTAAAGGAAACAAAAGAAATATTTGGAGTAGGTATTAAAATCCATGGAGAAGAAATAAAAACTTTGAGGTTCGCCGATGACATTGTAATTCTCTCAGAGACAACAAAGGACTTGGAAGAGTAGTTGAACGGAATGGACAGTGTCTTGAAATGAGGATATAAGATGAACATCAACAAAAGCAAAACGAGGATAATGGAATGTAGTCAAATTAAATCGGGTGATGCTGAGGGAATTAGATTAGGAAATGAGACACTTAAAGTAATAAAGGAGTTTTGCTATTTGTTGTTGTTGTGGTCTTCAGTCCTGAGACTGGTTTGATGCAGCTCTCCATGCTACTCTATACTGTGCAAGCGTCTTCATCTCCCAGTACCTACTGCAACCTACATCCTTCTGAATCTGCTTAGTGTATTCATCTCTTGGTCTCCCTCTACGATTTTGACCCTCCACACTGCCCTCCAATGCTAAATTGGTGATCCCTTGATGCCTCAGAACATGTCCTGCCAACCGATCCCTTCTTCTGGTCAAGTTGTGCCACAAGCTCCTCTTCTCCCCAATCCTATTCAATACCTCCTCATTAGTTACGTGATCTACCCATCTAATCTTCAGCATTGTTCTGTAGCACCACATATCGAAAGCTTCTATTCTCTTCTTGTCCAAACTAGTTATCGTCCATGTTTCACTTCCATACATGGCTACACTCCATACAAATACTTTCAGAAATGACTTCCTGTCACTTAAATCTATACTCGATGTTAACAAATTTTTCTTCTTCAGAAACGCTTTTCTTGCCATTGCCAGTCTACATTTTATATCCTCTCTACTTCGACCATCATCAGTTATTTTGCTCCCCAAATAGCAAAACTCCTTTACTACTTTAAGTGTCTCATTTCCTTATCTAATTCCCTCAGCATCACCCGATTTAATTCGACTACATTCCATTATCCTCGTTTTGCTTTTATTAATATTCATCTTATAACTTCCTTTCAGGACACTGTACTTTCCATTCAACTGCTCTACCAAGTCCTTTGCTGTATCTGACATAATTGCAATGTCATCGGCGAACCTCAATATTTTTATTTCTTCTCCATGGACTTTGATACATACTCCGAAATTTGCTTTTGTTTCCTTTACTGCTCGCTCAATATACAGATTGAATAACATCGGGGAGAGGCTACAACCCTGTCTCACTCCTTTCCCAACCACTGCCTCCCTTTCATGTCCCTCGGCTCTTATAACTGCCATCTGGTTTCTGTACAAATTGTAAATAGCCTTTTGCCACCTTGTATTTTACCCCTGCCACCTTTAGAATTTGAAAGAGAGTATTCCAGTCAACATTGACAAAAGCTTTCTCTAAGTCTACAAATGCTAGAAACGTAGGTTTGCCTTTCCTTAATCTTTCTTCTAAGATAAGTCGTAAGGTCAGTATTGCCTCGCGTGTTCCAGTGTTTCTACAAAATCCAAATTGACCTTCCCCGAGGTCGGCTTCTACTAGTTTTTCTATTCGTCTGTAAAGAATTCGCGTTAGTATTTTGCAGCCGTGGCTTATTAAACTGATATTTCGGTAATTTTCACATCTGTCAACGCCTGCTTTCTTTGGGATTGGAATTATTATATTCTTCTTGAAGTCCGAGGGTATTTCGCCTGTCTCATACATCTTGCTTACCAGATGGTTGAGTTTTGTTATGACTGGCAGTCCCAACGCCGTCAGTAGTTCTAATGGAATTTTGTCTACTCCGGGGGCCTTGTTTCGACTCAGGTCTTTCAGTGCTCTGTCAAATTCTTCACGCAATATCATATCTCCCATTTCATCTTCATCTACATCCTCTTCCATTCCCATAATATTGTCCTCAAGTACATCGCCATTGTATAGACCCTCTATATACACCTTCCACCTTCCTGCTTTTCCTTCTTTGCTTAGAACTGGGTTTCCATCTGAGCTCTTGATGTTCATACAAGTGGTTCTCTTATCTCCAAAGGTCTCTTTAATTTTCCTGTAGGCGGTATCTATCTTACCCCTAGTGAGATAAGCCTCTATATCCTTACATTTGTCTTCTAGCCATGCCTGCTTAGCCATTTTGCACTTCCCGTCGATCTCATTTTTGAGACGTTTGTATTCCTTCTTGCCTGCTTCATTTACTGCATTTTTATATTTTCTCCTTTCATCAATTAAATTCAATATTTCTTCTGTTACCCAATGATTTCTACTAGCCCTCGTCTTTTTACCTACTTGATCCTCTGCTGCCTTCACTACTTCATCCCTCAAAGCTACCCATTCTTCTTCTACTGTATTTCTTTCCCCGATTCCTGTCAATTGTTCCCTTATGCTCTCCCTGAAACTCTCTACAACCTCTGGTTCTTTCATTTTATCCAGGTCCCATCTCCTTAAATTAGCACCTTTTTGTAGTTTCTTCAGTTTTATTCTACAGTTCATAACCAATAGATTGTGGTCAGAGGTCACATCTGCCCCTGGAAATGTCTTACAATTTAAAACCTGATTCCTAAATCTCTGTCTTACCATTATATAATCTATCTGATACCTTTTAGTATCTCCAGGGTTCTTCCATGTATACAACGTTCTTTCATGATTCTTAAACCAAGTGTTAGCTATGATTAAGTTGTGCTCTGTGCCAAATTCTTCCAGGCGGCTTCCTCTTTCATTTCTTAGTCCCAGTCCATATTCACCTACTATGTTTCCTTCTCTCCCTTTTCCTACACTCGAATTCCAGTCACCCATGACTATTAAATTTTCGTCTCCCTTCACTATCTGAATAATTTCTTTTATTTCATCATACATTTCTTCAACTTCTTCGTCATCTGCAGAGCCAGTTGGCATATAATCTTGTACTACTGTAGTAGGTGTGGGTTTGGTATCTATCTTGGCCACAATAATGCGTTCACTTTGCTGTCTGTAGTAGCTTACCCACATTCCTATTTTTCTATTCATTATTAAACCTACTCCTGCATTACCCCTATTTGATTTTGTGTTTATAGCCCTGTAGTCACCTGACCAGAAGTCTTGTTCCTCCTGCCACCGAACTTCACTAATTCCCACTATATCTAACTTTAACCTATCCATTTCCCTTTTTATTTTCTAACCTACCTGCCCGATTAAGGGATCTGACATTCCACGCTGCGATCCGTAGAATGCCAGTTTTCTTTCTCCTGATAACGACATCCTCTTGAGTAGTCTCCGCCCGGAGATCCGAATGGGGGACTATTTTACCTCCGGAATATTTTACCCAAGAGGACACCATCATCATTTAATCATACAGTAAAGCTGCATGCCCTCGGGAAAAATTACGGCCGTAGTTTCCCCTTGCTTTCAGCCGTTCGCAGTACCAGCACAGCAAGGCCGTTTTGGTTATTGTTGCAAGGCCAGATCAGTCACCCTTCCAGACTGTTGCCCCTGCAACTACTGAAAAGGCTGCTGCCCCTCTTCAGGAACCACACGTTTGTCTGGCCTCTCAACAGATACCCCTCCGTTGTGGTTGTACCTACAGTACGGGTATCTGTATCGCTGAGGCACGCAAGCCTCCCCACCAACGGCAAGGTCCATGGTTCATGGGGGGGGGGGGGGGGGGGGGTGGGTTGCTATTTAGGGAGTAAAATAACTGATGATGGTCGAAGTAGAGAGGATATAAAATGTAGACTGGCAATGGCAAGGAAAGCGTTTCTGAAGATGAGAAATTTGTTAACATCGGGTATATATTTAAATGTCAGGAAGTCGTTTCTGAAAGTATTTGTATGGAGGTAGCCATATATGGAAGTGAAACATGGACGATAACTAGTTTGGACAAGAAGAGAATAGAAGCTTTCGAAATGTGGTGCTAGAGGAGAATGCTGAAGATTAGATGGGTAGATCACATAACTAATGAGGAGGTATTGAATAGAGTTGAGGAGAAGAGGAATTTGTGGCACAACTTGACTAGAAGAAGGGATCGGTTGGTAGGGCATGTTCTGAGGCATCAAGGGATCACCAATTTAGTATTGGAGGGCAGCGTGGAGGGTAAAAATCGTAGAGGGAGACCAAGAGATGAATACACTAAGCAGATTCAGAAGGATGTAGGTTGCAGTAGGTACTGGGAGATGAAAAAGCTTGCACAGGATAGAGTAGCATAGAGAGCTGCATCAAACCAGTCTGAGGACTGAAGACCACAACAACAACAGGAATAGTTACTGTCCTCAATCCACTGTTTAAAGAAGATTTTACATGAAATATTACCACATTACACCAAGCGGTATGCAACGGTTTGAATATTTATTTAGAAACAGAAATCTACCTTAGCCTCTGCCTTCTTGCTGTTTACTGTTGTGTTTTCGAGAAATCTGCAAAAGTATTGTCAAGACACAAGGTAAGTTGGAATTTTGATTAGGGCCACTTAACTGTTTTATTTCAGTTGCTCACGTGATCTAAAGACAAATTATATTCTGAATAGCCACAGTTCAGTTCAAATTACGTTCTGTTTAGTAAAAGGCTGGTTTACGAGATTAAAATGGTTTGTGAGTACACAACCTTTATATGCTGGGAGATAAAATTGGGCTAAATTTCATACAGAAACATAGTGGGTATGTTATATATGTTAAGTTTGGTTTTTCCACTTACAAGAAATTTGGCGTTTGGAAAATAAGTATTTACCAAGGCTCTAATAAGTAGCAGACAGATATTCTACACGGTACGGTAACTGAAGGGAAAACGTTGTTAGGCTTTCTCTTTACAGACTGGTAGTCTTATAACTGGTGAGCAAGTCTGTAGTTGTTCAGTATGCGATATATTAAACGTACGATGTACGCAAAAGTGTGTGTGTGTGTGTGAGAGAGAGAGAGAGAGAGAGAGAGAGAGAGACAGAGAGAGAGAGAGAGAAGATAGTTTTGAAAACTATTTCTCAGGTATCTCACGTATTTCCCCTTTCTGAGGAAATAATTATTGATCGTACTGGGTTCGCAGACACTCTGCTCTTTAGTGAATAGGATGAGAGACAGGTAGAAGAACTTCATTTTTATTCCCACAGTTGTTTTTACAAGCGCGGTTTGAGTTGTGTCATGTTTGACCAGAAATGCGTCTCTCAGTGAAGTGTTTAAAACATAAAATTCTTAGCCTTCAACGCCAAGAGTCTTATCTCGCGATAAAAAGTTTCGCGCAATACTCAAAATTAATGGACCGTTTTGTAAATTTTATTACTCCTCCTAACTAATCTGCCAGAGCAACTGGCCAATTATAATGGACAGTTAGGAGCCTGTGGTAGAGTTGAGAAAACACATTATAGGTCCTCTGCATACAAGTGCTGCAGCAATGATTTTAACCGTCCTCGTAGTAATTTTAAACAGTTTACCTGAACTTTAGCCCGAGTTTTAAGGATTAAAATATGTTGCTGGGCTTCATATTTAATTCGCAGCTGTCGTAGTTACCACATTGAAAGGCCGCGGAGGTCAGCTACGTCAAAGCACTGAAGCACCTTGGTCAGAGGTCCCTGGGAGGAGATAAAACGCAATCGTTCCTCTTATAATAATTAAGTGTGATCATTACCAACAAATGACTGTACATTATAGAGATCAGAGGAATATAAATATCTTAAGACTGTTGGCAATATCAGTCGCGAGAGTGGTAGAGCGGCCATAGGGGAATAGAGGACCAACTCATAAGCATCTTCTCTCCTTGCACTACGGAGCCCATTACAAACGGCTGGTTTCACCTCATCACGGTGGCGCAGGCGCACCGACTGACACTTGTGGAAACAGCTACCCCAGCTAGCTGCCGAGCCAACTGCTGTCCTAGTTACCGGGTGGCCCAGTGTTACTTCAGGTTTCATGTGGCACAGGAGAGACAACTCGCTCGATATGTTTTTAAATATGTACTGGGTGGCTATAATCAAAGTGTAGCTACTCACGGATGTCCAGTGTGGGCTGTAATTATCGTATGGCAGCGAAACTAGATAGATTTGACAATGCGTTAATGCGGAATCTATTTACACTGGCAAAAATTACTTCCAATTTTGGCCACCGGGTGCAAATCTGATCTGGACGATTTGGCCGAGCGGCTCTAGGTGATTCAGTCTGGTACCGCGCGACCGCTACGGTCTCAGGTTTGAATACTGCCTCGGGCATGGATGTGTGTGATGTCCTTATGTTAGTTAAGTTTAAGTAGTTCTAAGTTCAAGGGGGCTGATAACCTCAGATGTTAAGTCGCATAGTGCTCAGAGCCATTTGAACCATTTTGATGCAAATCTGACGCTGTAGACTGTTTATATGACGGTGTGACGTGCATGCTGTCATCCGACAAGCCATAAAATGATTGAATGTATGACTGTCGACAAGAGAGACAGTGCGCTCTCAGTTAAACTTCTTTATGTGAACAGCAGCAATCACAGTGACGCGTTGAGAAAGTGTCACCGACCCGAAGGTCTGAGGTGAGACCGATATTACTAAATGGTTTAAAGCAGGCGAGAGTCAAAATTTGAAAACACGGGTGAACTTGGTGTGGCACCTGGAAGAGGAAGGCGTGCTATGGTGGTGGAAGTTAGTGACTTGGTTGCTGTTGCTGTTAACTGAGCATGTAGCGCGTGCCACGGGTAAGGCTAACGCTCGTG